>NC_026007.2:60597324-60759921 GCF_000442705.2 Elaeis guineensis
TAGATTCACCTTACAGATAATTATATCATTATCTTTCGTTGGAATGGGAGATATGCTTCTTGACATTAATGATTATTTTTTTGTTAACGCATTAATATTTGGCTTTGCATGCAAGAACTTGGTTCTAAGAAATAATAAGATATAGAAAGATATACTTTTTGCTCTTATAATTATTTATTTTGAATAGGAGAACCTAAAATTTATCTAGTTTTTATATCATTATTTCATATTATTACTGTTGCGGCCAATCCCCTCGTCGCCTGATCGCCGAGAGCGAGCACCTGCAAAAGAAGTCTGCACTGACCGGAGGTGGCTCCGGCGGGGATCCTCCGACGGTCAAGTCAGAGAGGAGACTAGGCAATAGTAGAAAAGAATCAAGGAGCTCAGCGAGAGAGAGTGAGAGAGCTAGAGAGGAAGAGTTCAGGGGTTTCTAAAGGAACCTCTTTCAGCACTGTTGCCTTCCCCATTTTATAGTAGAGCGCGACATGATGCCGTCATTTATAGCGCAGACAATGAGAGAGTTGTCAAATCGTCGGAGACTGTCAGAGTCGCCATGGGGCTGTCACGTCGTCGTGGGACTGTCAAATCACTAGGGTTGACCCATGCCTCAGGTGGGACAATGTCCCAGGGCGGCTACTCCACACGCCTTTGTCAGGGTGGCGGTCCACAGCAGTCGTACGGCATTCGGAGGAACCGACCGACTGTATGCCGGCATCTGATTGAGGAATGTCGGGTGAAAGCTCAGGGACCCTCCGACGGATAGTCGGAGGCATTGCGGGAGTCGGATATCGGGCTCCACAGTTCGGCCAGTCAGAAACGGAGAGGGTCTGCCCGACCGACATATATTCGGTTGGGCGGCGTCGGCAGTCGTTGATCGGTGCGGTCGGTAGAGTCGGGTGCCGGTCAGGCGGGTCCAAAGGTGAGTCGATGTGAGAGGGACCGATCGGTATATTCCAACAATTACCATAATTAATTTGTTGTCCATGTAGCAAGAGGAGAGCTTTGCACAAGAGAGGTTTCATTTTAGTATGTATATAATGGATGACCTAATGGTACTAATATATCAATGCAAAACCCTTGAAACGTGGACAGTGCATCTCTAGATTTTTTAGAAAAAGAAACTTTAGATCTTTCGTATTGTCTTATGTAATCTAAACTAAAAATTAGGAACTCGTTTAGTTCACAAAAAGAATTTCTCTTCACTAGAATATTTTTCTGAAAAGTTAATGTCTGGGCATATGATGTCTTGAAAAATGATTTTTGCATATTTAATTGACTATAAAAAAATAACATATTTTAGAATGACTTATATTTGGTTGAGTAAAATTTTTCTTATATAAGATACATATTATGCTCTTGATAAAGAAAAAGACTTTACATTATTTTATCTAAAAGCTTAAAAGCAACATTGAAAAAAAAAATTATCTTAATTTTCAACCAATGAGAATTAGACTTTCCTATACCCTAGATAGGTTTTTCTTTTATGTGAAATGCAGATATCTTATTCTAATAGAAAAGCTACTTTCCTATTTCTTTTCTTTAAAAACTACTCCAATTAATAAATTATTTTTTTATTTTTTCATTGATCAGACTTTCCCTTCTTCTCTTTCCACGAACCAAACGAGTCCTAAAAAATATCTTTCTGCAACCTTATGTTGCTGCATCCCCTTCAGTTGGTTTGTAAACAACTTAACGCTTTTAGCTGAAAAAATAATGTTATGCACGCACAGACTCATGTATTGTGGCGATACTAAGTGATTGACAGCACACAAGATCCATTTGGGCCATTTAGAAAATGGATGACCAATCAAACATTGCGTGTCAACGTGTACTATCATACATACGTATTACTGTGACGGTCACCTCCATCGCTCATGGCTTCTCCTGCAAGGTAAATTGGAAGAATGTGTGTCTGCAAAAATAAGAGGAGAGCCTAGGTATAAAAGACGTTCATCATTTTAACAATGCATTTTAATGATCTTACTCTTGTTTGCTTGTCTTCTTAGTCTCCTCTCTACTTCGGATCCTTGGGTAACTGTCAACTTTCATTGCCACTTGATATGAAATGATGATGAGGTTGGACCAAAGCTGTCATCTATGGTTTGCACTCTACCTTGTCCTATCAACATAGGGACCACTTTTGTTTCATGGAGATTTCTTCTCTTCGAGGAAACCTTCTACGGTGGGTGCTTAAAGTCCCGTTCTTCCCGCATTTTGTTTTGAAGGACAGTTTGTTCTGACTTGTGTTTTTTTGTTTCACCAATTTGACAGGAGGCCCGCCGAATTTCTTCAGTCTCTCCTTCTAATTTTGCGTTTCTGCTTTGTATATAAAACTTGTCCACCACTATAGATTGTATATCTTTTACTCCTTAATAAAGACAAGTGACTGCTGTGGACATCCCACACTAGTCTCCTTTTACTCAGAAGCATTGCTGACGAAATGGGGATGGAGGTATCTTAAACAGGACTCTGGCATTTGGAGAAAGCAATTCCAATTTGCTTATCACAAGAATGTGTTGGAAACCAGTAGAAAGATGCTCTAACTTCTGGAAAGATGTCACTCATTCACTCCCGGCCTTTTGGAATCGGATTCTATTCAAGATTGGGAATTATCAAAATACCTCCTCCTGGGAAGACAGTTGGCTTTGTGATCAAAACCTTTTGCTCTCCTTGCTTGCCATGGTAACATTAAATAGAGAAGAAGAGAAGGTTGTTTGGAGACAAAATAGGAATGGAACCTTCACTCCAGCTTCCCATTATCAGTTCCACCAATTCTAGAGAGATGAAGTGCATGTTTGCATCCTCGATTTGGAATGCTCTACTGCCACTCAAGGTAAAATGTTTCCTATGGCTTTGCTGGAAAAAAAAGCCTTCACCTTTTCTCCTTGTGGTCCAATCTCTGTAATGCCAAATTGCTGAACAAACATGAAAAATATTTGGCACAAGATTCAGAGAACAACGGTTCTGTTAAATGGAACTTCAAAAAATGCAGGTCCAAAGTAGGAGAATTCGGAATTTCTACTTACAAAGTTTCAGCAATCTTTTAAGGGACTGGTTTCATAACTCATGCTATGCTGGTTTCAGAAGGATCAATGAGAATCAAAGGAACAAAAAATGCATGTTTCATGACCCACGATCACTAATTTCAAGCATGTTCCCAAGTTTGCGGTGGAGCAATCCTCATCTGATGGAAGAGAGGGATGCTGTGATCTTTCTGAAGAAAGGGATTCGGTGCTTACCATGAACCAGCTTCTGGAACTACTTTGTCTGCTCTCCCATATCTGTCGTTCCTATGTTTCCGGAACACAAACTTAGAAAGGCTGTAACTGTAGTCTTTTCTTTCTTTTCTTCACATCCTATAAATATTTTCCCTCGTAAATAAAAGCCAGGTGGCTGATTCTGCCGGACTCTTTTATCCTCAAAACAACACAAAAAATAGATGCAGAAGACTTGTAATTCACTTTCATATTTAGTTTTGAGTTATTTAAAACCCGTGTACCCAAGGATTTAGATATGTATCAAGTCCCAATGCTATATTTTGATTTTTGAGCTAGTTTCCTTCAAACATAGCTAGATTGATTAGGTTAGGTTTTTGAATTTCACATGCATGTTTAGATGTCTTGTGAAAGTTTATCTAAATCAATTTGATCGGATCTAAATCAACTCCACTTGCATCATTATAAAGGTAGCAAAGTTTATGTAATAAGCATGAGAAAATATTTATAAATAGATAGGCTTGGGAAGAACAAATAAAGGACAAAGAAAGCAATAACTAGTAAGTTGATGTTTTAATGTTTGCATGTCAAATAAATTCAAAGATGAGAAGGATGGTATGTTAAAAAAAAAAGAAAAAATAACACCTAATTGTTCCTCGAACGAAAGGACTACATCTTAATTTGTCGAAGGTAAGCTGGTGAAGGTGAAATTGCTAGTCTTCAAAGTCCTTTTGTGTGAATTGGATCAGTTCTTTTTATACTAAAAAAAAAAAAAAAAGTAGAGCAGCTTCCATCCGAGAAATCTTATTGGACCATCTCCCTAATTTAAAGAAAAAATTATGGCAATATCTTTCCAACTTTTCTGGATTTGTACTTGCATCCGAAAACTTCTAATTTTTTCAATTAAATCCCACAACTTAAGGTTTGATTGCAATATGGCACAGCTATCCATCTGAGCTCTAACATCATTCACAGTATAAGTGAAATAACTAATTTGCCCTTAAGATGTACTAGTGGAATGAAATCAAATTTAGGCCCGTTCCCACTAAAACATATCTATTCTTTTAATTCAGGTAGAAGAATATCAATGAAATTTTATATCTAAATCATCTCGTGTGATAATCATATATTCATAAATTCTAATGAAGATGGATGATTGGTTCATACTGCAATCAAATTTTAAATTTTAAGGTCTAATTAAAAAAAATAAAAATTTTAAAGTGTAAATCTAAATCACAAAAAGTTGAAGGGCTGTAATTTTAATTTTCTCCAAATTTAAATGTTAATGATGGACCACTCTACAATGTACTAAATAGTCCACTCTGTCAACTAGGAAGTGGTCTTGTCTGTTAATTTAAAAACAATTGTCCGAACCAATTCTAGACTTTGCTGAGATTTTATTGAGGTAGACTTTGCTTGGATTTCACCAAGTTGGTCCAGGAAAATCTTGCCTTCTTCAAAGCCTCGCTGTCAGTAGATCATTGGACCAAAATTCAAAACTTTAATCATTTGCGTATAGATGTTATCAAAAATACTTTATTAACTGAAAAATGTCGCTCAAATAGTCATTCTGTTGGTGTTTCGTATTCTTATTGCACCCTCCGAATTGGTACCACGGGATGGACCACAATATAAAGTGAACAGTGCAAGGCAGTTGAGCGACCTTTTGGGGTTTCCAAAGCATTGTACGTATGTCACAACCCGCGCAATATATAAACAGGCTTATCTTTCCCATCTGCCCCTTGCGAGACATCTAATTCTCCTTGCCCGACTAAACCAACTACACTAAGCCTACAGATGATGATGGGAAGTAGGGGTGTGCAACCAAATTAACCAAACCACGGAGCCGATCTAAATCACTAATTTTGATTCAGCTTGGATTGGATTTTTCTAATTCAATTCATTTTTGACTTAAAAATGTTAGAAAGCAAAAAAACCAATTTGGTTTTAATTTAAATTTTAAAACATCTGATTTAAACTGGATCGACTCTTGTGTGTAGATAAATGATAAATCATAAGCTATTCTATTTCCTCAAAAAAGACTGGAGTCCTATCCCATTTAGCATATTTATAAGTTGCCCATTTAGCATAATCAAAATTTAAAATTAGATGATAGTTTATTTAGCTAATTCTTTAAGTTGTCTATTTGACAGAAACATAATAGCCCTCAGATAAATCAAATTGAACCAAACAGATTTTTTTGGATCAGTTTGAACCATTTTTCCATAATGGTTGGTTTGGTTTTAATTTCTATTTTGAAAAACCAATTGAAATTAGTTCGATTTGAAGGTTAATTCCTAAATTGATTCAAACCGAATCATGCACCTTTAGTTGAAAGTAACACAAGATCTCTTAATCATTGCCATTCATGTATGATATTTCAAACACCAATGCATGCATGAGATCTGTGTTTAATGTTATTTCTCGACATCAAGACACCCATTCATGTACTAATCATCTATATATACATATATAGATGATTAGTACAATGTCATCAATTAAAATTAACTTGAATCAAATATTTGGGAAATGCCTCTCAAGATTCAGACCTAAAACCTCCATCCACTTAGAGAGAGGAGAGATGCAACCCCCTGGATAAAGCCCAATTTGCCATTATGGCAACCTCAACCATGGATTCTTTTTTCCCAACAGATGCCCAAACTATCATGCATTTTGCCACAATACTTGGCTTTACAACTCCTTATCTCCTAAACCATGGCCCTCATGATTCCAGGACAGGCGGGGTGTATCACTATAGCCAACACTTTCATGCCCATCACGTTGCAGATGGAGCCCACAGGTAAAAAACAATTGGAGGACTCCTAAGCAAAAAGAAAGGAGCCTGGCCTTCGGAAATGACCACCACCACAAGGACGAGCTCAAGGTGGAGCCACAGGCCAGTTGTGCTCCTCCTTTACCCTTTCCTCTTCTATTCTTCTCCTCCTCCTTCTCAGCCCTGGACTTGGGAGTTCATCAAAGCTTCATTCTTGTATCATGGGCAGAACCAGCACAAGGCTACCAAGCTTCTGCTTAAACCGTGTGGCAACTCGTGTTCGGGTTCGGTCTCCACCGATCGACTCGAAGCCCGATTCTGCTACTGTTGAGGCTAGTGATCAGCCCCCTGAGCCTCCTGCCAATGTGGAGGAGTCTGATGGTGGAACAAAGAAGGAGGTAGAGGTTGGCAGGAGGATCATGGTTGTTGTGGACTCCAGCCCAGAAGCTAAGACTGCCTTGCAATGGACGCTCT
Source organism: Elaeis guineensis (assembly GCF_000442705.2). Classification (NCBI taxonomy): domain Eukaryota; kingdom Viridiplantae; phylum Streptophyta; class Magnoliopsida; order Arecales; family Arecaceae; genus Elaeis; species Elaeis guineensis. The sequence continues at coordinate 60,603,787 of NC_026007.2, forward strand.
CGCATTCGGTCCAGAGCAATGACACAATTGTTCTTCTGGATCTTGTGAAGCCATCTAAACATGGTGAGGTTTAGATTTGGGTTGGATGGTTACGTAGTTTAGGAGTTGGCTAAGTGTGGAAGGTTCTGAATTCTTATCAGGTGATCAACCTCAGAGGGAGAGAGATCCCAAGGGTTCTGAGCTCCTCTGTGCTATGAAGAGTATCTGCCAGGCAAAAAGACCTGAGGTAAAAACGTTATGTTCTTCTATAATTGCTCAATTTAGCAAGCTAAGCGGCTAAGCCAAATAAGTTGATAGAATTCTTGTTTCTTGGAAGGAAATTACCAAAATGTGTTAGTGTTACGGTATGTAATTTGATGAGCTGGGAATTAGGAGTTCTCTAAAGTTTGGAAAGTTGGATTCTCATGGATGGAAGAAAATATTAGGCTCTAAACAAATTTTCATATTTGCATCTGCTAAACTAGTGGTGCAGTACAAGATAAGTGACAGAATTTTAAGCCAAAATGCCTGTTGAACCATGTACTCTGAAAATTGATAGCATCAATCATCTGATTCAATGCACGGTTGTGTCTGACCAATCAAATCTGATATTTAGGTTTATCAAGGTTTAGATGTATTACAAATCAAACTCCTTTTTTTTTTTTTTGAAAAAAGAAAGGCATATCACAATCAATTTGTCTGAATATTTTGAAATCATGAGTCTGGTCAAACCACTTGGCATGTAATCATGTCTTTTCCTTTTACGGACACTTGATGGATGCTGGGAAGCCAGGAAAGTATAAAAATTGTTTTTTTTTTTTCCCCAGGAAAGCAGTGCAAAAGAATCAGTCATCTCACTGAAGTCATGAAATTAAATTCTAGAACATTATGATCATTATATATGAAATCATTATGATCAATAACTTAGGCAAAGTGCACAAGTAAAATAATAAGAGCAAACTAAATCAAAACTGCGCAAATTTGCGTGGTTTCAAAAGTCCCATCTGATGACAGAGACTAGGCAACCACCACCTAACAAAGGTGTGACTTAAAGAAGACAGTGATATCAACTTTCTGTTGGGTATACATCCTTGTGCACCAACCAATCTTTAAGCCCAACTCCCAACTGACCTCTCCTCCATGCATGGTGGCCTCCTATGGACTCTATGCACAATCCAGCTATGCACCGTTACTTTATTTTTCTTTTTCTTAAGGTTATCGATTAGTGAAAAGAGGTTTAAACTCGTTAATCTTCTGAAGCAATGCCTGGTAATTTTTTTCAGGTGCAGGTTGAGCTTTCTCTAGTGGAAGGGATAGATCGAGGACCGACCATTGTCGAAGAGGCCAGGAAGCAGGGAGCCTCCCTGCTTGTCATGGGCCAGAAGAAGCGATCGATCACATGGAGGCTACTAATGATGTGGGCTGGGAATAAGATTGGAAGCAGTATTGTGGACTACTGCGTGCAGAATGCGAGCTGCATGGCTCTGGCAGTGAGGAGGAAGAGTAGGAGAGGTGGTGGATATTTGATCACCACCAAGCGCCATAAAGACTTCTGGCTTTTAGCTTAAGGATGATTGGAAGTAATGGTTGTTGCAATGGGTGATGTGTGGTGTGAGTGTGATGTCTGTAAATAATAAAAGGTAAGATGGAATCCATAGGTTTGTTAGATCTTTTTTTTGTTACTGTATGATAGATTTTCTTCGTTGATCGGAGGAGAATGCCTTGACTCAGTAGTGCTTGCTGAGTGAAAAATAATGTGGTTTGTAGTATCATGGAATGAGTTGCTCTTCAAACAAAAAGATATTAGTTTGATCTTGCAGCTTTACTAAGCGCTCTGTTTTTCTTGGTAAACTACTAAGTGCTTTTTATTGAGAGAAATTATATCCTACATGTGCATCACGTAGCGATGCACTATGCCAATCATCTTATCTCATTCTTGTATCTTCATTCGTAGCGGTGCACTATGCCAATCATCTTATCTCATTCTTGTATCTTCATTCATCATGTACTCGTTTTGGATTGCCGCCCTACTTACCTCATCTTGATTTGTTTTCATGGTAGACCACTAACATGGCGCATATGGTGTAGGATATAAGTTTTTTTATTAAAAGAAAAAAAAAAAGATATTATGAAAAAAAAAGGATGCATTTGTTTTGTAATTGGAGTTAGAATCAAAATAAATTGGAATAAGAATAAGAATAGCCATATTTTTGACACATTATTTCATGATTAGAATTAGAATTAGAATGAGGTTTGAATATTAAGAAAGGATCAAAATTGAATTTGGATAATTGAGGCACTTTCATTCTCTCTTAAAATAAAAATGAGAATGAAATTTCTTCCAATCAAATAACTGAAATAGGAACCATACATTCTCATTTTTATTTGAGAACCTAGCTTGATAAATAAATTTATTATAATTATTTAATTATTTTAAAAAATTATTTAAAGCAAGAAATATAGCCAACCCACATGTCATTTGTTTTTCTATCCCATGCCACATCCTGATCAGTTCATTTTGTTTCTCCATCCCATGTTGCACCGTATTCAGTTTGGAGAGCAAAAGAAACATGTTCCATCAATTTTAATAAAAAAATAAAAAAATATAAATCCAAATTTACTGTAATTGTTTGGTCATTTAAAATTTTTTTTTAAAACAAAAAATATAGCCAATCTGTATGTCAATTGTCTTTCTATCACATGTCACATCCTGATCGGTTTATTTTGTTTCTCCATCCCATGTCACACCGTATTATTCAATTTGAAGACTGAATGAAACATGTTACATCAATTTCAATAAATAAAAACAAAAAAAAAAATAAATCGCCGTTGCCGGGGATCGAACCCGGGTCACCCGCGTGACAGGCGGGAATACTCACCACTATACTACAACGACTTGTTAATTAGGTCTACAATCAATTTGTAATGTTTAGTTGACCAAGCCCATGTCCATTGATTTGGCAAGCTTAGGTTCAGTTCTTTCTTTACATGAATGATAAAGAGAACACCTTAAACAAGATAAATTCCTCAATCAAAACTTCTCTCCAGCATTCAACCTCCTCTGTGTGAAAGAAAGATGAACTACGAGATAGGTTATAGTACCTCAAGATCATTTTTTTTTTTCTTGTTCTTCTTTTTTTTTTTATAAAAGATCAGTTTTTTCGTTAAAAAAATTCACTTCTTTGGCTTTTGATGTCATTGCTAGAAGGGCCTTCGGAAGCAGTTACATTGAACGGCAGATCATCTTCAATAAGTTAGTAGAGTTGGGTGTAATCGCTGTAAAGAACTCACAGGCCTTCTTCTTCTTCTTCTTTTTCTTTTCTTTTCTTTTTTTTTTTTTTGCATGCATTACGCTAACCAATCTAATGAGTAATATAAGTATAAGCCATAAATTTGAAGCTGTCTTCAATCTATTCTTGAAATTCAACAGAACCCTTGTTTTCTTCTTTTTCTTCTTGTGAAATAACCGAGATGAATGAATTTTTGATCATAAAAATTTTTTTCTATCTTTTTTCTTTTCCATGGATTTATTTTACTTTACCGAATCGATCAAGAAAAATAAAAATAATAATCTTTATGCCAGTTATTTTAATCTAGTACACACCAAAATTTGGATTTTTTCCTTTCTTTTCTATTCTATCCAAATTGAAAATTTGGATAGAATAGAAAAGAAAGAGAAAATACATTTCTACATTCATGGAAGAGAATGATTTTTTTGTACGTAAAAAGATTCTGCTGATTTCGTCCTAGATCCAATTGAGTTGATACGCCATTAAATCCGTGTCATGTATCAGAATGTAATACAGCATATATGTATATCTTTCGGCTTTCATCTACCGAAAAATATCACAGATATATAGGAAATATACAATTAACAAATTCTGAATCGTGGATATATCCATGAAGAAAATTTATGATGAAGCGGTGGGGGATCTCACTTCAGACCTCACTAATCCTGACTCTCAGGTTGGTTCTTTCTTCATGGTGGAAAAAATCTTGCTGATCTCGCTTTGGCGGCTTATTCTAACTTCGACCTCCAACTCTTACCTTGACTGTCGATTTTGACTTCGGCCACTAAACTTGACTTCAGCTGTCAATTTTAGCTTCAATCGTAATCCTTAATCACTGGCATCAGGGCGACACCCAAATATTAAACACCAATCCTAGAAAGGTCTTGATCCTGGCATCATCTTCACCGTGAGGATCCCACGTCGATCCTCATCTTGAGCCGCAGGTTGCATTCTCTTCAACTATTGTTGGCTACCACATTTGAAAGAGTGAACCCCCATGCGATCACATCGAATCCCATCACTCTACGTGGGACAACACCACTCCAATGGCTGGCTGCGCATCGGATAAGGTCATGTCAAATTATGCCACCTTTGAGAGTGGCTGACTGTGCGTCAAATAAGATGACGTTCGCCATCAAAGTCTAAACCAGAAAGAATTTTGTCTAGACCACGTCCGGATAGACCACTCAAATCTCACAATGGATAACACACTACAGTAACTCTTGTATTTCATGAATTCGGATATTGTGAGTGGTGCGGATAGAAAAATCAGAATGGTCTCCCATCATTTTTTTTCTTTATGGCTTTTGTCCCCTATAAATAAAGATAAAGAAGGAACCCTCCAAGTACGTATACTCGCGCCCTCTCTCCCTCTCGCATTCTTTCTCACTTATTCTATTTTTCTGACTTAATTATTGGAGGGTCTCTATTGGAGCCAATCCGACTAGAATTTATTTTGCAAATCTCAGCATGTTGGTGATTTCCAATCCACTCCGACTAGAGCCAGAAATCTGCAGTAGCATAAAGCAATCCATCATAATATTTATAAATAGGAGGGAGGAAAGGAATGAGACTGGAGACCTAGATGGCAATGGAGTGATTTCCTTGGGTTGCTAATAAAAGCATTTTATGAGTCAGATAAGAATGTAGCGATCCCTTTGGAAGACATTATGGATAAATGCAAGACATTCTATGCTGGAGGACGGCACATAAACGAGCATGTTGTCATGGACTGCTCTTCTTCTAGTTATCAATACAAATTGGCAAGACAAGGCAAGAAAGCAGCTTATCGAGATACATGGTGATAAGATCCCTGCTTCTGATGACACTCATATTACGAAATTAAAGATGAAAACATGTATAATATTTCTATAAATTCTAACCTAGTTTCATAACCTTCTAAAATTAAATTCTACATAGACCACATGGCAATTTTTATGTACGAAGAGCATGGATGTCATTATCATTATCAACGATCAACATGTTGATTTTGTATCAAGAGTATTGAGGTCATTATCCTTATCAACAATTAAACATCTATTTTAACAATTAATACATGCATTTTGTATGGAGAGAATTGACGCCATGATCATTATGAATCATTAATTCATTGATTTTATTAGGGAGAAATAAGATAGTTCCAGTCCAGCTAAGATAAGAACCCAATTCAATCTTAAAGATTAAGCCACGGAATTAATTTTCTATATCAATCCACCTACCTTCCCCTATTTATTCCATGTGGGACCAAACCTCACACTTTACCCTCGACAATAACTTAATTAATTTGGTTCATTCCTTTAATCTCTCAAATCATATTTCATCTTATTTAGCCCAAACTAATGATAAATAATGATGCTTCCTTGATAAACAATATCCTATTATAGAATGCGAACTGTCCTTCACTTGCAAAATTGGTTCTTTTTTGTAACTTTCAGTCCTAGTTGATTGCAGATAACCATAATCATCAGTGAGTCTGTAATCTGTAAGACTACACACCAGTGGCCATGATTACTACAAAGTAGCAAAGAAGATGAGGCTTGGAAGCTTCTCTCTCTTCCAGCGGGAGTAGAGGCGGCTGTTTCACCACTAGCTGTTCACTATCACCTGAAGACGGAGGAAAGATGCTTATCTCTTCAAGCCACAGAGGTTTTCCATGGGGGTGGCAAAAGCTACTAACAATACAAAGGATTTTCTGCTTTTCAGAATGGGTCCTCGGATATGCGCGTGCCAAAATTTTGCAAGGGTCGAAGCTAGGGTGGGACAGGGTTGTATCTTTTGCGTAAAAGAAGGATCTATCTTCCTTCGCACAAATCCACCATTGCATCGCATGATAGTTGCTTCAAAATTTGTATAGATGGATAAATAAAAAGTTTCGGACTACTTTGAGATCTGTGCATATTATGATCTGACAGGTAATGATATCAAAGAAGATCAATCATTTTTTCGTACGGAAGATACAACCCAAATCTAACGAAGATAACTCTGCTGATGATCCGGCAGTGATTATCTTTTGCCATCACATATGTCCCCACTAGCCTGTCCAACATCTTACAATTTGCCCACAGCATAGATTTCAAGTTGTCCTTCATAGTTTGGTAAATGGATTATAAACTGATTCGAGAACTTAATGTCTTAGATAGGAAAATTTGGATTAATGCATGTAGATCTTGTTATCTTTGTTTTCAAATCAAGCAAATGACATAATTACTTTAGCAAAAATCAGTATTTGTTGACAATGAATTTCTTTAGAATCGGTATTGAGCAAGAAATTTATAATATGTAGTATGCAAGCTTCGCATGAAAGAAGCTGGGGGCTGATCAACTGTTATTTCAACAGGGGTTTCTTACCAGGACTGGTTAAGAGATAAATATATATATATATATATATATAGAGAGAGAGAGAGAGAGAGAGAGAGAGAGAGAGAGAGAGATGGATTAGGCCCAAGTTTGCGCAAATCTGGTGACGTCCCTTATTGTCCAATTTGTTCATTCTACACAAATCTTCATGTAACAAAATAAAAATCAACGATCATTTTCTCATCCATTTGAATTTAAAAAAATTAAGACAAAAAAACAGACCATTAATATGGATGGGATTGTGATTTATTTTTGTTTCAGGGCATTTTTATTTATTCTACTTCTTTTTATTCTAAATTTATTTATATTTATTTTTAAAAAATTTATATTTATTGTGAAAGAGTTTGTATTTATTTTATTCAAAATTTTTATTTATTCTATATTATTATTATTTATTGTTGGAGATGAAAATGGTCAATCTATTTATATTAATAGGGGCTTTTCATCTCCTTATAATAGATATAAATTATATAGGATAAGTACAAATTTTGATGGAGCAAATACGGAATCATTTTTTGAAAAGAAACACAAATCTTTGTAGAATAAATATTAATAAATTCATAATAAATAAAATATAATAGATAAAAATATTTTAGAATAAATATAAAATTTGAGGAAAAAAACTTCAGAATAAATACTGTTGCTGCTAACCTCCGACGAAGTAAGCAGCCTTGAGCCAAGGAACAACACTTGAATTTTAGAGAAATAAAAATTTGCAAAAATAAATTTTCTTGTCGGAAGTTGTCTGACAGAGATCCTCCAATGCCTAAGTCAGTTAGAGAAAGGTAATAGTTAAGAGAATCAAAACTTAAGAGCAGTGAATTGAATTTGGAAAATTTACCCAGATCCTCCACTTACCCTCCTTTATATAGGGTGAGATTGTCATTATCCTGTAACATCCATCTCTTAAAATACGAGAATGTGGACGTTACTGCATTTATGTAGGCATTTAACCATCATCGGTGATGTAAAGATTGAGTAATGGGTTTAGTGGGCAGTTATCATGCTCCACCACTTCACAATTATGGGCAATTAATATCTACATTGCATAACTATCATTTAGCCCCTATTTCCTTGGGATTGAGATAGCCGGCTAAATACTGTGGAAGTCATTAACCGAAGATCCCGTGGGGGTGTCGGCTACATGTCAAGCTATGAGTCTGTCGCACCGCACTTAGTCGGCCAAAATTCGAATTAGATTGTTGGTTGGTATCCAAACCAGTTATCAACTTAGTCGGTTATCATCCAAGAATTTTCTCCACACTTGTCCTCCAACTCCTGAGTCTAATGTGACGAATGATATTGGATAGAGGAACTTAATCAAAATTTTGAACTTCACACCTGATTTCAAGTCGTGAGCTGATTTCATTTATTATCGTCTCAAAAAGAGGTGTCAGATCATTTTGTCATCTAGTGAATCATGCAATCGTATTGGGGGACGTGTGATGGCTCCATCATTTCATAAAGTGTGTAGCAATTATTACTATAGGTTGCTCGAAATGACCTTTCATAATGAATACAGAAGATTGAGTTAGTAGAATAATGATTCACGAAATGTTTAAGTCGGCCACATGTAGATCGGTTACTTGCTTGGTCATTCTTCTCATGAATTTAGCTGACATGGTGGAATCACAACGATGGTGCGTCAAATGACCGGATAAGTTGTTGGCTGTGATTTATGCCACATGTCGACATCTTAGAAGATGGCAGGCTTTTCGATGCCAATCATAGCCATCGGGCATTCTTATAAATAGGAGGTCCCTTAACCCCTAAATTTTCTTCCGTTTATGTATTTTCTTTGCTACTGGTTTCCTTGTAGCTTTCGATCCTCAATCGAAAGAGGAATCCATCTCTTTTTTTCTCAACATGGTCACCTTCATCGCTATTGATTTCTCCTTCATTGTCGTCATCCAATCCTTTTTTTCGAGGTCGATTCTTTTCTCTTCCTCTTTTACTTAGTCTGTGGAGTTTTGTTTAAGTCTCCTAGTCAGAATATCAGAATTCGAAGACAAGAACATAATGAGAGATCAGAGTTCTCAGGCTCTGACTACTCGAGGGGGAGAAAATTCCTCGGAGTGCCTCTGAGGATGTTATTATTGAGAATAGTATCCCAAAGCCAATCGTCAGCCTGTTGACGGTTGTGCTCATTTTTGTATTTGTACATGAATTATGAATTAATAAAAATTATTTTAATATTTTTCATCACAAAATATTTCATCTTCTAATGAACTCCTATGTTGTGGTGAAGTCCTTAGGACTATTTAGACTCGACAAAGGAGGATTTGTCGTTTAGTCCTTAAATCTGTTCGTAACCAAATGATACGTTATTACCAAGGACGACAACGTTTATCAAGCATAGGTAGTTGTGTGCCATATAGGTTGGTTGTCCTCTTAACCAATGAGTGTGGAGATACTGGTATGACATACAGGTGAGATGTAAGGATACATCTGCACTGAACGTGACCGACTCTGGATCTATTTCTGCTGTCAAGATTTGCTCCGATGGAATATGGGTATAAATATCCCTCCGACCTGAGACCGCCACAGTGACTTGCAAGCAACTCACTGCACTTAGGCACTGGACTACCTGAATTTTTAATTCAATGACGGAAGGCTGCTGGGTGTAGTCAAGTACTTGACTTGTCGGTGCGTGTGTCAAGATAGGATTGACCACTCCAGTTTAGAAGCTGTGTACAGTCATATTTTAATTTAGCAAAATCTTGGCCAGGATAGTCCTTGTGAGGAGTCACAGGACTGTTTGAGTTGAGCACGATTCGGATGATCTGATTAGGATTGATAGTTTAACCCTGAGTCAACCTAAATACAGGGGTCAAAAGGATGAATTATACAGTAACCATATTCATATAGATTCTGAGTATTACGATTGCGACTCTTCGATCTATCCGAACGTCGGGTACCATTGCTAGATGGTCACTTCGATTAGTACAAAAATTGATTCCTGTGCTACCGATTTAGGTTCGAACCTGCGGGGTCACACACATTAGAGGTTTCTATCTGATCTGATGGCTGATGTAGAATCCTACATGTTTGTAACTCGATGATTGAGAATCAAGATTCTCTGATCACGAGTTTCACACATTATGGGTACCGGGATCAAGAGTCCCACTGGTTGGGAATTTTCAATCAGGATTACATATCGATGAATTCTGATGTCTGATTGTCCATCGGATTTGGACTCAGTATTTATGAGAGATTTAATTAGTGATTTGATCGCTAATTAACTCAATTTGATTGAGTAATTATTTTTGGATCAAGTCCAATTGAATTAGATTCAGTTGGATTTGACCCGATTAGGTTAAGAGTTGACCTAATCGTCAAGATGGTTTGGTCCTTGATTTGATTAGAGGTTGGGCTTAGTCAATTTCTGATTTGATTAAGATTTTATTGAGCCTAATTAAGTCTAATTAAGTTAGATTTAAATTAGTCTAATTGGACCTAACTTATTTGGTTCAATTAGGATGGTTTAAATAATTAAACCACCTTGACCCAATCTCTATGCACCACCTCACTTCCATTGCACCCATTTGAATTCATGAGAAGGAACTTCTCATGAATTTTTTCTCACACCAAGCCCTCTCCACGCCCCACTTTAATATACTATATGAATGGATAAGGATGATTGGTTGGCCATTCAAATTCAAAATAAAGTTTGAATTTGAATGGGCAATCAATCTTTGCGTCTTATCCCTTTTTTTACGCCCCATTTATTACATGAGAAAAAATTTCTCATGAAATCACTCCATGCACAATTTAAGCCATGCCTCATGCCTTTAGTGGATAAAGGATGAGTTGGTGTCCATTTAAATTCAAAATTTGATTTGAATTCAAATGTGCAATTACTCATCTTTATCCTTTCTTTTGGATAAGACGTTTGACGTTGTTATAAAAGGAGGAGAAGAGTGGGGCGTGTAAAAAGAAGTTTTTTGGAGAAAAAATTTTGAGATGTGAGAAATCTTGTGTGTGAGAAGGAAGTCCATATCCTTCCAAGAGAAAAAGAAAGAAAAGAAAGAAAAGTGGATGCAAGGTTTCCGATGAGTTCCCTAGAGTTTTAAGCCTGGGGTTCGGGAAGTGAAAAAGTGAGATACGAGTATCGTGAGCCCACAAAATCTCAGAGAGATCTTCAACATCCTCTCAAGCATGCCTGTTGATGATCCAAAGCGTCCGAAGAATCAACAGACATCGATCGAAGGAGTTCAATCAGCATCGACCGCCAAAAGGGTTTTATAACGAGCTAGCACTTGTGAGGAGTCGATCAGACTGGAAGCTTCGTGTGGACGATCCGCAGCGGCCAGACATGCTATGTGACTGCATCGCGATGATCAGACTCTCCCGACGGTAATCAGATTGCGGCGATCTACTACCCGCACAAAGGTATTATGTTCTAAACACATTACAATAAAGTGTTTATTGTTCAAATTTGAATTTCAAATTTAAATGCATGCATGATATATATCATATTTAGATCCTAGTATAGGATAAATTTATATTAATTAATTAGATTAATTAATATTTTTTTACTGTAAAATCATGATTTTGAAAAAGTTTTAAAATTATCATTTTATCCCTGCACTGAATTTTGAAAAAGAATTAAGTGTTGTCTAGTAGGTCTAGAATTGTGAATTAAGACCTAAGACAATTGCATAAACTTGTGGATCAATGGGTTAGATGGATTAGGTCCATAATTGGGTTAGACCTAAGGTTAGCTTAAAGAAATGGACTAAATTAGAGTAATTGGTCAAATCTAATCAAAAGTTGAATTAGATTAGATCAAGGATACTCTAGACTCAACTCCAATAGTTGTAGTTGAATGGGTCCATGTCTTTAACTAGACCAAGATGGACTTAATTCATGGCTATGCGGTGGAACCCTATTTACTAAGTTGATCAAATTAAAACTAATGAACCGGTTGGTGTCTAAGGTAAGTTTGGCAGTTTGACCAGTGATTTTTAAGTGGGAGCTACTCGCAGTGATTCGATCTCTGACGAGTTAATGGCTTATCCCTACCACTGATCTTACTTACCTGGCCAACCTGGTGAATTAGGTTTTGATTAGATCACTTGGTGATTAGGGCTCACCCATGTCATTAGGTAAATCAGTTTGACTGATTTAGGTGCTCCTAATGCCAGCTTTAAGTAAATTCTTTTTTAATCTGACTTGGTGAAGTCAGTGGGAGGATTGAAATTGGCTGGATTTTTTCTTCTCATCTATTCTTTAATAAAATTCTCAAAAAAATATTATTAGGTCCCTAAAAATGATTAAGTTATATTGATAACTAAGTCATAGCCTCCTATTAAGTGAGTGATAATGAGTCCATTAGTTTAATAATCATTGGAGGCCCAAAGACCTGGTGCTTATTGACTAATGAAATTATTATTCATAATATGATAATTTGGTTTGAGTCTTTCTGATGGTGATCATGTTGGCCAGCCAAAGTCAGGCCTGATCATTTATTGGTCCGATTCATCAAATCAAATCATGTTAATGGTTGGACCTAACCAGATCTTTTCAGTGGAGGCCAAAGCCTACTGATTAGGTTCTGGGGCAAAATCAATTACTAGAAGTTGTTTAGAGAAACAACTGGTTATGAACCTACCCATAGATGCACATGGGTTGACCAACCAAAGTTGGACTCGTGTGTAGTCTGTGTGGATTCTAGTACCCACTAAGGAATTAAAATAATTCTTCGAATTGGAGGTTGAGGCTATCAGTTCGTAAAAATACTGAGAGAAACTTTAGACTAAAGTCCAAGTCTTTAGTATTTATAATTTATATATTAATAGAGGTCTGATTTTTCTTTATGTAGCTAGGGCCACTATCCTGTCCCTCCGATCATTATTAGATAATGACAAGCTCATGGGACCTAATTTCGATAGCTGGTATCGAAAATTAAAAATTATCCTTGAGCATGAGCGGATCCTTTATGTAGTAACGGATCCGGCACCTGAGGAGCCAGCCCCGAACGTTAGAGGGACGGTCCGAGACACTTATCAGAAGTGGTTCAACGACCGCACCACCGTTCGGTGCATTATGTTGGCGGCAATGAATGATGAGTTCAGCCGCAAGTTTGAGAACATCCAGTCACATGAGATGCTTCAAATGTTGAATGACTCTTTTGGCACGCCTGACGACGTTGAAAGGCATAAAACTTGTTGTGCCATTTTCAATACTCAGATGAGGGATGGAGCCTTAGTCACTGATCATGTACTGTATATGATCGAAATGATTGAGCGCCTAAGTAAACTGGGCTTTCCCTTGCACGAGCAGCTCGGTAAGGATACGATCCTTAATTCATTGCCCAAATCCTTCCTCCCCTTCCTTACTCATTTTCGGATGACAAAGCCTGCAGTGAACTACCACGGCTTGTTGGGGTTGCTGCAGAACTTTGAGAAGGATCACCAGCTCCATAAGGAGTCGGTGAATGTTGTGGGAGGGTCTTCTTCTGGTCGTCGACCCTTTAAGAAAGGGAAGAAGAAGAACAAGAAGAAGAAGAATAAGAAGGTGTAGCTGCATGCTGGGATGTTTGCACAGGGTCAGACCAAGAAGCGCAAGCCCGACCAGAGCCAGGCGGAGTGCTTCTTTTAGAAAAAGCAGGGGCACTGGAAGAGGAACTGTCCTCTATACATTGCCTCCCTGGACCCGAACAGATCGAAGAAGAAGCAAGGTACTTATATGATAACACCTTGCAACTTTTTCATTGTGATACTACTGCCTGGGTATTGGATACCGGAAGTCCTTATCATATTTGCAATTCGATGCAGGGTCTGCAGGTCAGTAGAAGATTTGATGAAGGCGATAGATTTCTAAACGTTGGAGATGGAAGCAAAGTTTCAGTTCTAGCATTAGGAATCATGAACCTTGTAATCAATTCTCGAAATATAATTCTGAGTGAATGTCACTATTGTCTAAGCTTTTTATTAAATATTATTTCTGTAGGCCTTTTGGCCATGAACGGTTATCAATTTTTAATAAAAAAAAATATTTGTAATATCATTTTGAATGATGTTACAATATTTGTTGGACAACTTAATAATAGAATTTACTTTCTATCACAACCTGTTAATGTGGTTTAAACCTCCGGTAAACACCCTAGAATAGATAATGTGTCAGAAGTCTACCTTTGACACTGTAGGCTAGGTCATATCAATAAGAATAGGATAAACAGGTTGGCTCGAGAAGAAATTCTTGAAATAGGTGATTGTGAATCACTTCCAACCTGTGAGTCCTGTCTTCTTGGTAAAATGACCAAATCACCTTTTACTGGAAAAGATGAGCGAGCTAGTGAACTCTTGGGTTTGGTACATTCTGATGTATGTGGACCCATGAGCTCAAGTGCAAGAGGTGGATATTTTTACTTCATAACCTTCACAGACGACCTATCGAGGTATGGGTATGTCTATTTAATGAAGCATAAATCGGAGTCGTTTGAAATGTTCAAACTATTCCGAAATGAGGTAGAAAATAAATTGGAAAGTGTATTAAAATTTTTCGATCTGATCGAAGAGGTGAATACCTTTCCAATGATTTTCTAACATATCTTGGGGAGAATGGGATTCTCTCTCAGTGGACTCCTCCTGGAACACCATAACATAATGGTGTATTTGAAAGGAGGAATCGGATCTTGTTGGACATGGTTCGATCCATGATGGGATTTGCTGGTCTGCCGATCTCCCTCTGGGGATATGCGCTCGAATCGGTTTGTTACCTTCTAAATAGAGTTCCGAGTAAGTCTGTAACCAAAACACTATATGAGATATGGATAGGACGTAAGCCAGTACTCTCGTACCTTAGGATTTGGGGGTGTCCGGCTTATGTTAAACGTTTAATTACGGACAAGCTTGGACCTAGGTCTGATAAGTGTAATTTTATAGTGTACCCAAAAGAGACCAAAGAGTATTACTTCTACCTAGCTGATGAGCAAAAAGTGTTTGTCAGCCTTAAGACAATCTTTTTGGAAAAGGAGTTCCTTGGTGAAGGGACTGTTGCCTCTAAGATCGAACTTGATGAAGTTCGACAGGTGAAAAAACCGACACAAGTTGCTGAACCTGAATCGGATTTGGTTAGATCAGATCCAGAGCCCATTGTTCAAGCACCCTTAAGGTGATCTGGTAGAGTACCACATCAACCGGACAGATATTATGGTTTCTTGGTTCGGGATGGCGATCCTATCTAACTTGATAAAAATGATGAGGATCCGATCACCTACATGGATGCAATGCAGAGATCCGACTCTGAAAAATGGCAGGAGGCCATGAAATCCGAAATAGAGTCCATGAAGGTCAACGATGTGTGGACATTGGTTGACCCACCCGAAGGAGTAAACCCATAGGGTGTAAGTGGGTCTTCAAGAGGAAGAGAGGCACAGACGGAAAGGTGAAAATCTATAAAGCTCGTCTGGTTGCCAAGAGATATCATCAACGTTATGGTATAGACTATGATGAGATATTTTCTCCTATGGTAATGCTCAAATCCATTCGGATTATGCTTGCAATAGCTGTCTATCTGGACTATAAAATCTGACAGATAGATGTGAAGACAGCTTTCCTAAACAGAGAGCTGGATGAAGTGATGTATATGATACAACCTGAAGGATTCACATCCACAGATGAGTCTAAGGTGTGCAGGCTACAGAGGTCCATTTATGGACTTAAGCAGGCATCATGGAGTTGGAACATACGTTTTGATAAGACGATCAAGATGTATGACTTCGTTAAGAACGGAGAAGAGCCATGCATTTATAAGTGGGCTAATGGTCCAGTAGTAGTATTTTTTGTATTATATGTGGATGATATTCTCTTAATCGAAAATGATGTCCCTGCATTACAGGGAATAAAGATTTAGCTGTCGTCACAGTTCTCCATGAAGGATCTGGGAGAAGCTTCCTACATCCTAGGATGAGGATCTATAGGGATAGATCTAAAAGGTTGCTTGAGTTATCTCAGTCCACGTATATTGATACTATGCTGAAGAGGTTCAGCACGAAGAATTTCAAGAAAGGCTATCTTCCGATAGGCCATGAAATTTCTCTCTCAAAAAAGATTATCCGACAACACCTCAAGAGAGAGAGTGTATGGATAGGATTCCATATGCTTCGACAGTGAGATCTATCATGTATGCCATGACATGTACACGATCAGATGTGTCATACTCATTAGGGGTAGTGAGTAGATACCAATCTGATCCAGGAGAGAATCACTGGAAGGTTGTTAAAACTATCCTGAAGTATTTAAGAAATACTAAGGACCAGTGGCTTGTTTATGGTGAATCAGACTTGAGACTTATAAGATTTACAGACTCTAGTTTTCAGTCTGATCACGATGACAGCAAAAGTGTGTCGGGATTTATTTTTATCCTTAATGGTGGGGCTATCTGCTGGAAAAGTTCCAAACAGCACACAGTGGCTGATTCAGTTTGCGAGACGGAGTATGTTGCCGCATCAGATGCTGTCAAAAAAGTGGTGTGGCTGAGAAAATTCATCATCGAGCTCGGAGTAGCACCCTCCCTTGTTGGTCCAGTTCTGCTCTACTGTGACAGCTCTGGAGCCATTGCTCAGGCGAAGGAACCAAAGGCACACCAGCGGACGAAGCATATTCTGCGCCGCTACCATCTCATTTGAAAAATTATGGATCGAAGTGACGTCGATCTTTAGAAGATCGACAGGAAGGAGAACCTGACTGACCCATTCACTAAAGCCATTGCGGTGAAGGAGTTCGACAACTACAAGTCGAAGATGGGTATTAGATACTGCACCGATTGACTTTAGGCCAAGTGGGAGATTGTTGTTAATAGTATCCCAAAGTTAATCGTCAGTCTGTTGACGGTTGTGTTCATTTTTATATTTGTACATGAATTATGAATTAATAAAAATTATTTTGATATTTTTCATCACAAAATGTTTCATCTTCTAATGAACTCCTATGTTGTGGTGAAGTCCTTAGGACTATTTAGACTCGACAAAGGAGGATTTGTCACTTAGTCCTTAAATCTGTTCGCGACCAAATGATATGTTGTTACCAAGGACGATAATATTTATCAAGCATAGGTCATTGTGTACCATATAGGTTGGTTGTCCTCTTAACCAATGAGTGTGGAGATACTGGTATGGCATACAGATGAGATGTAAGGGTACATCTGCACTGAACGTGACCGACTTTGGATCTATTTCTGCTGTCAAGATTTGCTTCGATGGAATATGGGTATAAATATCCCTCCGACCTGAGACCGCCACAGTGACTTGCAAGCAACTCACTGCACTTAGGCACTGGACTACCTGAATTTTTAATTCAGTAACGGAAGGCTGCTGGGTGTAGTCAAGTACTTGACTTGTCGGTGCATATGTCAAGATGGGATTGACCACTCCAGTTTAGGAGCTGTGTACAGTCGTGTTTCAATTTAGCAAAATCTTGACTAGGGTAGTCCTTGTGAGGAGTCACAGGACTATTTGAGTTGAGCATGATTCAGATGATCTGATCAGGGTTGACAGTTTAACACTGAGTCATCCTAAACACAGGGGTCAAAAGAATAAATTATACAGTAACCATATTCATGTAGGTTCTGAGTATTGTGATTGCGACTCTTCGACCTATCCGGATGTCGAGTACCATTGCTAGATGGTCACTTCGATTAGTACAAAAATTGATTCCTGTGCTATCGGATTAGGTTCGAACATGTGGGATCACACACATTAGAGGTTCCTATCTGATCCGATGGCTGATGTAGAATCCTACATGTTTAGAACTCGGTGATCGAAAATCAGGATTCTCTGATCATGAGTTCCACACATTATGGGTACCGGAGTCAAGAGTCCCACTGGTTGGGACTTTTCGATCAAGGTTACATATCGATGAATTCTGATGCCCGATTGCCCATTGGATTTGGACTCAGTATTTATGAGAGATTTAATTAATGATTTGATCGCTAATTAATTCAATTTGATGGAGTAATTATTTTTGGATCAAGTTCAATTGAATTGGATTCAGTTGGGTTTGACCCGATTGGTTAAGAGTTGACCTAATCGTCAAGATGGTTTGGTCTCTGATTTGATTAGAGGTTGGGCTTAGTCAATTCCTGATTTGATTAGAATTTTATTGAGCCTAATTAAGCCTAATTAAGTTGGGTTTAAATTAGTCTAATTGGATCTAACTTATTTGGTTCAATTATGATGGTTTAAATAATTAAACCACCTTGATCCAATCTCCATGCGCCACCTCACTTCCATTGCACCCATTTGAATTCATGAGAAGGAACTTCTCATGAATTTTTTTCTCACGCCAAGCCCTCTCCATGTCCCACTTTAATGTGCCATATGAATGGATAAGAATGATTGGTTGGCCATTCAAATTCAAAATAAAGTTTGAATTTGAATGGGCAATCAATCTTTGCGCCTTATCCCTTTTTTTATGCCTCATTTATTACATTAGAAAAGGTTTCTCATGAAATCACTCCATGCACAATTTAAGCCACGCCTCACACCTTTAGTAGATAAAGGATGAGTTGGTGTCCATTTGAATTCAAAATATGATTTGAATTCAAATGTGCAATTACTCATTTTTATCCTTTCTTTTGGATAAGACGTTTGACGTTATTATAAAAGGAGGAGAAGAGTGGGGCGTGTAAAAAGAAGTTTTTTGAAGAAAAAATTTTGGGACGTGAGAAGTCTTGTGCGTGAGAAGGAAGTCCATATCCTTCCAAAAGAAAAAGAAAGAAAAGAAAGAAAAGTGGGTGCAAAGTTTTCGGTGAGTTCCCTAGAGTTTTAAGCCTGAGGTTCGGGAAGTGAGAAAGTGAGCTACGAGTGTCGTGAGCCCACAAAATCTCAGAGAGATCTTCAACATCCTCTCAAGCACGTCTGTTGACGATCCAGAGCATCCGAAGAATCGACAGACATCGATCGAAGGAGTTCGATCAGCATCGACCGTCAAAAGGGCTCTACAACGAGCTAGCACTCATGAGGAGTCGATCAGATCGAGAGCTTCGTGTGGATGATCCACAGAGGTTAGACATACTGTGTGGCTGCATCGCGATGATCAGACTCTCCCGACGGTGATCAGATTATGGTGATCTACTACCCACACAAAGGTATTGTATTCTGAACACATTACAATAAAGTGTTTATTATTCAAATTCGAATTTCAAATTTAAATGCATGCATGATATATATCATATTTAGATCCTAGTGTAGGATAAATTCATGTTAATTAATTAGATTAATTAATATTTTTTCGCTGTAAAATCATGATTTTGAAAAAATTTTAAAATTACCATTTTACCCCTACACTGAATTTCTCCATAGTCATATCTTCTTGGTAGGACCGCTCTGTTTCTCATGAGTCGGATGACGAGCAACCGTCTGTCGAGAATCTTGCTAGACCTCTCCATTAGAGGTCTAAAATGTCTGAAGCTGATGTTCGGCAGTTGAGGGATCATTATTGGATCCCGAGTCAATGTAGGTTGTTAGCTCCAGGCCAAGATGGTGGGGTTGTCTGTCCTCTTGATGGCTATATTATCATCTACGAGGAGTTTCTTCGATCAGGGCTCCAATTTTTTTTTGCATCTTTTCTTCGCCAATACTTTTGATTTGTACGATATAGTCCGTGCCCAACTTGCTCCTAATTCAATCCAAATTCTCTCTTCTTTTATTGTCCTTTATCACCTCCTGCATTTCAAATTGAGGATTTCCCTCTTTCACGTCTTGTTCATGTTGAGGAAACATCCTCAGAAATGAGGGGGTGATTTTTCAATCCCCGATATCGCCATCAATTCAATACTGGGCTTTTCTCTTCCATCCACAGATGGAAGAATAATTTTTTTTACATCGTCGTCGACCATCTATGGGGCTTCCACTGGATTTGAACTGCTCCCAATCTTTCTCCGAACAAGAATGAAGTAGTCCTTGAGAAAGATATGAAATAGTATGAGTTATTGCTCAGCATCAAAGTTCCACCATAATGGAAACTTCTTATGGAGCAGTCCTTGTATGATGCCAGACTAAGTCCAATTAACTTCTTAGGTAGAACTTCTTTTCTTTTTAAATTTCTAAGCCTTTTCCGTAGATTTGCTGTTGACCTGGAGACTAACTGTTGGTGCAAAAATCCGCTTGCGCCGGAGAAGCTGGAGTCGAGGGAGTCGCGGTCACTGCCGGGACCTGCAAAGAAAGTCTAAACCGGAGGTGGGGTTGCTCCGACAAGATCCTCCGATGCTCAAGTCAGTTCTCTGTCTCAACAAGAATGGAGTGCTCGAACAGAGAATTTAGCAGAGTTTTGAGGTAAAAATGAGAGCTTATAGAATAACGTATCTGGGGTTTCCTTTTTATAGACGGAGGGGGCAACAGATTGATAGCGACGCCTGTAACCGTCTGGTAGTGGGCCGCCCAGAGTTAGAAGGAATTTATTGCGGAGGATAGTGGAGTGGGGTCGTGGCTATCGCTGTGGCTCGCCACATGAAATCAGTTACGGGGACTGGAGCGGCGTCCGCTGTCGTGACTCGTCAGGGAGTGGGGGACTCGCACAGAATCCGCCGCAAGGAGTGGAGCAGGGTCACGGTCATTAATACAGCCTGTCAAGGAGTAATGGGGCTACGCAGGGTCCGCCGTAGAGAGTGGAGCAGTGGTGTCCGTTACTATGGCTTGTCAGGGGATCCAGACTTGTTGGCCGAAGTTCGGTTGGAGTCGGTAGCGAGGCCCGGCACCCGTAGGAGTTTGGACGAGGTCTTCTTGCCGTTGGGGGGTCGTAGGCGGAGTTCGGCTCCCGTAGGAGTCCGGGCGAAGACTTCCTGCAATTGAAATCAAAAATGAAGTCCTACTCCCGTAGGAGTCTGGACAAGGCTTACCAGTGGCAGAAGTCGTGGACGGAGTCCGGCTCCTGTAGGAGTCCGGGCGAAGTCTTCCTTGTTGCAGAACTCGCGGACGGAGCCCGACTCCTGTAGGAGTCCGGGCGAAGTCCTCCTTGCTGTCGAAATCGCGGACGGAGCCTGGCTCCCGTAGGAGTCCGGGCAAAGTCTTTCTTGCTGCAGAAATCGCGGACGGAGCCCAGCTCCCGTAGGAGTCCGGGCGAAGTCTTCCTTGCTGCAGAAATCGCGGACGGAGCCCGGCTCCCGTAGGAGTCCGGGCGAAGTCTTCCTTGCTGCAGAAATCACGGACGGAGCCCGGCTCCTGTAGGAGTCTGGGCGAAGTCTTCCTTGCTGCAGAAATCGCGGATGGAGCCCGGCTCCCGTAGGAGTCCGGGCGAAGTCTTCCTTGCTGCAGAAATTGCGGATGGAGCCCGGCTCCTGTAGGAGTCCGGGCGAAGTCCTCCTTGCTGCCGAAATCACGGACGGAGCCCGGCTCCCGTAGGAGTCCGAGCGAAGTCTTCCTTGCTGCAGAAATCGCGGATGGAGCCCGGCTCCCGTAGGAGTCCGGGCGAAGTCTTCCTTGCTGCAGAAATCGCAGACGGAGCCCGGCTCCCGTAGGAGTCCGGGTGAAGTCTTCCTTGCTGTAGAACTCGCGGACGGAGCCCGGCTCCCGTAGGAGTCCGGGCGAAGTCTTCCTTGCTGCAAAATTTGCGGACGGAGCCCGACTCCCATAGGAGTCCGGGCGAAGTCTTCCTTGCTGCAGAAATCACGGACGGAGCCCGGCTCCCGTAGGAGTCCGGGCGAAGTGACGGGGGTTCACCAACAGTTGTCGAAAAATAGAAGAGATTCGCGAGGGTCGACCCCACCAAGAACTTCGGTCGAGGGTATTTTATGCCCAACACCAGTCCCCCCACTTTCGAGTTTGAATTTCGAATGAAGGAAGTACGGAGAAGTTGTCGCAGCTGAAGTTCTCCCCCTGACGTCCGAGCGCAACTGTCCTCGGATATGTCGGCATTTAATGCGCGCATGCCAGAGCCTTTTTTCCGATTATGGCGATCCGAAGAGTCTTTTCAGAACTCCCACCGAGATGTGATCCCAAGCGTCGCGCCATGGAAATTTGCGAACAGTCAATCCTCGATAGCGGTGAGTGGGACATGCGGGACACGTGGCAAGCACCGGTTGGACTAAAGATGCCCGCCATCATAATTGCGCTAAGATCCGTTGCCTGTTTAAACCCCCTACCCTTCCCTCGGGGCTTTACTCTGCCAAAAGGATGGCATCTTTCTTCCATCTGAGAGCCTAGCTACTCAGCCACTCCCTCGGTGTCCCTGCCAACTCCGAGCATCCTCTGCGTCGGTCTTTGCCGTCTTCAGCCCCCCGATTCCTCTCTAAGGGGTTTCTCCGCCATGTCCTTCACCCCAGAGGCCATCCTCAAGGGGATGTCGGGGGCTTGGAGGAAGGCAAGGAGGAGAACAGGGGTCTGTGAGTTCTCCGATCATCGAGCGGCCGCTGAAGCTCCCCGTCGTTTCAAAGGAGGCTCGAGGAAGAATTCCTTCAACAACAGGGGTTTAATAACGGAGACCGTCGGTAAAGGTGTTCTGCCCGAGAATTTCGGAGTAGCAAGGCGGGGTGAAACCGGTCAGGAGGGCAGAGCTGTCGTCACGAGTTGTGGCGGGATCCTTGATGCCGTCGGGGTCGAGGGACCAGAAGCGGTTGGCGTCGACGGTGGGGCAGTAAAGCTCGTTGCGGGGGCGGTGGAAGTAGCGCATACCGACCTTGCCGAAGCATTTTGGATGGTGGCTGTCGCGGAGCATTCGGTGATGGCGCATATCTCTGGCGCCACCGCTACCTCCAGGGTGACTCCGGTTCTTCTTGAAACAGGTCTTCATCGCCGCTGTCGTTGCCCTTACTGCCCCCTGGAATCTATCCCATCCTTTTTCCCTGGGGTTGGGACTTCGGAGATGGAGCGAAACGAGGCGGGGCGAGAGCCGATAGGCCTGCTACACACACTGAAAAATGTGGCTGGGAAGGACAGAGACGGGAAGAGAAGTTTGCAGCTTGAAGCGGCCTCCGGTGTGTCCTTTCCAAGCTGTGTTCTCAAGCCTTGTAATAATGTATTCTTTTCTGGCCCTCCGAGTCTTGTAACGTACATCTTGTTAGTTGAAAAATGAGAAGGAGATTTTGTTACCTCATCCGCACCTTACATCGAATTGTTGTCTGTCGCACTTCCTTCTTCTTCTTTCTTCTCTCTTCCCCCTTTTTTTTTTTTTTGACGTCGTCCTAAGGTCACCGGTGGCCCTTTTATCCGTGTTGAATTGTCGTTTGCCGAGCTTTTTTTTGACTTTTACGTCGTTCGAAGGTACCCGGCTGCCATCGTATCAACCCATCTCTTCCGTCGGTGGCCGCAGGCTCACCTGGGGCCATTCGGGTTTGGTGTCCCCCTCAGGGCTTGAGCTCGGAGGTCCGAGCTTCTGTCACCCTGAGGAAGTTATCCTATTTTGCGTCGAAAGCTTCCTTGAAAGCTGGGACTCCTGATGGGAGCCCCAATCCTTGCTGTGATAGGGTTCTCTGCACCTTGGACGCTGTTTGTTTTTCAATCGTTGCTAATGTGGTCCATCGCCTTTTTTTTTCTTTTCGCTTGGAATTTTTCTCCGCTCTCAGCGAGGCTACGGGAGTTTGGCTCCCGTAGGCGAAGTCAGGGTGAAGTTCGGCTCCCGTGGGAGTCTGGACGAAGATCACCAGCAGTTGAAGTTGGTGATGAAGCCCGGCTCCTGTAGGAGTCCGGACGGAATCCTCCCTGTAATTGGAGTCGCGGACGGAGCCCGGCTCCCGTAGGAGTCCGGGCGGAGTCTTCCTGCAATTAAAGTAAGGTGCGAAGTCCGGCTCCCGTAGGAGTCCGGACGAAGTCCTCCTTGCGGTAGAAGTTGCGGACGGAGCTCGGCTCCCGTAGGAGTCCGGGCCTTCGACTTCGGTCAATCTAGGGCGAGGCTCTCCTCCTGTCCTTAGCAGGGCTGTAGGGGCATGTATGGACGTTGCAGTGCCTCTTCCCCCATCCGGTCTAAATGGAATCGGACCTTCGACTTTGCTCAAGTTAGGGTGAGGTTCTCCTCCTGTCCCTAACAGGGTTGTGGGGGCGCATATGGGTGTTGCAGGGCCTCTCCCCCTATCCGGTCTAAACAGAACCGGGCCTTCGACTTTGCTCAAGTTAGGACGAGGTTCTCCTCCTGTCCCTAACAGGACTGTGGGGGTGCATATGGGCGTTACAGGACCTCTCCCCCCATCCGGTCTAAATGGAACCGGGCCTTCGACTTTGCTCAAGTTAGGGAAAGGTTCTCCTCCTGTCCCTAACAGGGCTGTGGGGGCGCATATGGGCGTTGCAGGGCCTCTCCCCCCATCCGGTCTAAATAAAATCGGGCCTTCGACTTTGCTCAAGTTAGGGCGAGGTTCTCCTCCTGTCCCTAACAGGGCTGTGGAGGCGCATATGGGCGTTGCAGGGCCTCTCCCCCTATCCGGTCTAAATGGAACCGGGCCTTCGACTTTGCTCAAATTAGGGCGAGGTTCTCCTCCTGTCTCTAACAGGGTTGTGGGGGCGCATATGGGCGTTGCAGGGCCTCTCCCCCCATCCGGTCTAAATGGAACTGAACCTTCGCTTTGTCAGGACGAAGTTTCTCTTTCGTTTTTGATACAGTTTGTTTGAATTGTCCAAAGACATATAGGTATGCAATTTTCAATTAAAACGAAGTTACTGGTAGTACATCCGTAAGTTTTTCGAGCTCCACGATCGCGGGAGGTCGGCTCCTCCGAGTTTCTTAAGATAATAAGTTCTGGGCCGGACTACTTCTTTGACTTCATACGGTCCTTCCCAGTTTGGGGCGAGTTTCCCTCGGTCCTGAGGTTGCGAGACAGCGGCTCGTCGAAGCACTAGATCTCCTGCTCTAAAGGCTTTGTTCTTGACCCGGGCGTTGTAATATCGAGTGACTTTCTGTCTGTAGGCTGCCATTCGAACCTGAGCTATCTCCCGTCTTTCTTCCAGCAGGTCGAGGTTGGCTCTAAGACTTTGCGAATTTTGATGTTCGTCGAATGCCACGACTCGTGCCGACGGGAGTTTAAGCTCAATCGGAATGACGGCTTCCGCACCGAAGGCTAAAGCAAAAGGGGTCTCCCCCGTAGGTAGCCTCTGGGTAGTTCGATACGCCCACAACACATGATAAAGTTCGTTCGCCCAAGTTTCTTTCGCTTTTTCAAGCCTTATTTTAATCCCCTGCAAAAGGATTCTGTTGGTCACCTCAGCTTCGCCGTTCGCCTGGGGATGGGCTACTGATGTGAAGTTGTGGGAGATGTTTAGATCTTCACAGAATTCGATAAATTTTGCTCCCGCAAATTGCCGTCCATTATCAGTGATTAGGGTTCTAGGTAGACCGAACCTACACACGATCGACTTCCAGATGAAATCTTGCACTTTTACTTCTGTGATTTTCGCTAGTGGTTCGGCTTCAACCCATTTGGTGAAGTAGTCGATTGCTACAAGGAGGAACTTTCTTTGCCCAGACGCCATGGGGAAGGGGCCAAGTATGTCCATCCCCCATTGCGCAAAAGGCCATGGGGCACTCAAGGGTGTGAGCTCGGTGGCGGGCTGTCTCTGGATGTTGGCGTATCTCTGGCATCGATCACACTTTTTGATATATTCAATCGAATCATGACGCATCGTTGGCCAGTAATATCCTTGGCGGAGCAACTTGTGGGATAAAGATCTAGCCCCCAAATGATTTCATCAAATTCCTTCATGTACTTCCCACAAGGCGTAGTCAGCTTCCGAGGGCCGGAGACATTTCAAGAGGGGCAAGGAGTATGATCTCTTATACAATTTGCCCTCATAAAAGATGTACCGGGAGGCTTGATTTTGGAGCTTCCGAGCTTCCTTCGCATCCTGGGGGAGAACTCCATCTCTGAGATAGATTATCAGTGGGTCGACCCAGCTGGGCTCGTGGTCAATCTCCATCATGGGCCGCGATTCTTCTGTACTTGGGTGTTTTAGAACTTCAAAGAGGATGCCTTTGGGCAATTCGGCCGGAGCCGACGTCGCCAGCTTGGAGAGAAGGTCAGCCTTGATATTTTTCAACCTTGGGATCTGTCTAATGTTGAAGCTGCTAAAGGTGGGGGTGAGCTCCTTTACCTTCTCAAGGTATTTGGCCATACTGTCCTCCCGCGCTTCGTAACTCCCGCTGACCTGCCCCACCACCAGCTGAGAGTCACTGTGCATCCAGAGCTGACTTATTCCCAGCTCTCTAGCGATCCTTAGTCCTGCGATAAGAGCTTCGTATTCCGCTCCATTATTTGTTGCGGGAAACTCGAAACGCAGAGCGTATTCCGCGATGACTCCCTCCGGACTGACCAAGATCAGGCCCGCACCTGCGCTCGACATGTTGGAAGATCCGTCCACATAGAGGGCCCAAAAGTGATTAGCAGGATCGACCTCTTCTTCGGGGGAGTTCGGTTGGGACTTCAGGTCGTCAACTTCGCTTTGTTCAGGTTCAACCTCCTCTGGGATGGTACACTCTACTATGAAATCTGCCAGTATTTGGGTCTTTACTGCTGGCCTGGATCGATAGTGGATGTCGAATTTCGTGAGCTCGATCGCCCATTTCGTCATCCTCCCAGAGGTGTTCGTCCGGTGTAAAACCGCCTTGATTGGTTGGTTGGTGAGTAGCGTCACGGTGTGCCCTTGAAAGTAGGGTCGGAGTCTCCGGGCTGCAATCAACAAGGCGTAAGTCAATTTTTTTAGTTTGATGTACCTGGTCTCGACGTCCCTCAACACGCGGCTAACATAGTAGATCGACCGCTGGACTTTCATCTCTTCTTTGACAAGGACGGCCGCGAGGGCCATGGGAGAGACCGCCAGGTATAAAAATAGCTCCTCCCCAGGTTCAGGCTTTGCCAACAGTGGGGGTGATCCAAGGTACCTCCTTAATTCTTCGAATGCCTGTTGGCACTCAGAGGTCCAACAGAAGTTCTTCGGCTGCTTGAGGGTTTGAAAGAAGGGCAAGCACCGTTCGACCGACCTTGCGACGAAGCGATTAAGGGCCGCTATCCTCCCCGTGAGGCGCTGAACCTCTTTTATCGACTTTGGGGCGGCCATCTCCTGGATGGCGCAAATTTTCTCTGGATTGGCCTCGATCCCGCGCTCCGATACCATGAAGCCCAGGAACTTTCCTGAGGTTACGCCAAAAGCGCATTTAGTTGGGTTCAGCTTCATTCTATATTTTCAGAGAGCGTCGAAGGTCTCCTCGAGGTCGGCGACATGATCTCTGGAAGATTTGCTTTTTACGAGCATGTCGTCCACGTAGACCTCCATGTTACGGCCGATCTGCTCCTTGAAGATTTTGTTCACCAACCGCTGGTAGATTGCGCCTGCATTCTTGAGGTCGAAAGGTATGACCCTGTAACAGTAAAGGCCACGATTAGTGATGAAAGCTATCTTTTCTTCATCTTCCGACGTCATTCTAATTTGATTATAGCCAGAGAACACGTCCATGAAGGTGAGGAGCTCATGGTCCGAGGTTGCGTCCACCAGTTGATCGATTCTGGGAAGGGGGTAGCTGTCCTTCGGACAGGTCTTATTCAGCTTTTTGAAGTCTATGCACATCCTCCACTTGCCGTTTGCCTTTTTGACCAGGACAACGTTGGAAATCCAATCAGGATAATTGACTTCCTTAATGAATCCGGCCTTAAGGAGCTTATCCACTTCCTCGACTATCGCCTTCTGCCTCTCCGGAGCATGACTTCGGATTTTCTCTTTCGTCGGTCGATGCTTTGGATCGACGGCCAGATGATGCTCCATGACTTCCGTGTCGATCCCCAGCATGTCTGCTGGAACCCAAGCAAAAACATCCGCATTTTTTTGTAAAAAATCAATGAGACGCGTCCGCACCTCCTCCCCTAGGTTGGAGCCGATCATTGCTACATGCTCTGCGTTCCCGTCGTTCAAAGGGATTGGTACCAGATCTTCGATTGGGGCACCCCTCTCTTCGGTGAGGTCATCGCGAGCGTCCAGTCCATCGATGGGGCAGGAGTCAGATTGATCGCCTCTTTGCAAGGTTATATTGTAGCAGTGTCTGGCCAGGGCTTGGTCTCCCCGGACCTCTCCGGTCCCCTGATTGGTGGGGAACTTCAACTTCAAATGGTAGGTCGATACGACGGCTCGAAGAGCATTGAGGTCAGGTCGACCGATGATTGCATTATAGGCGGATGGCGCCTTCACCACCAAGAAATTCACCAGAGCCCTGGATTGCCTTGGATATTGACCTGCGGCCACAGTCAAAGTTATTATTCCTTCCGTCGGAACGGTGTCGCCGGTAAACCCTACCAAGGGGGAGCTAATCGACCTCAGATGACCGTCAAGATTGGACATTCTTGAAAAGGCGTCGTAGAATAAGATGTCGGCCGAACTTTCATTGTCGACAAGAATGCGACGGACGTCATAATTTGCTATATTCAAGGAAACTACGACCGCATCGTTATGAGGGAATTGGACTCCCTGAGTGTCTTCTTCGGTAAAGGTTATGGGCTCTTCAGTCTTTTGTCGCTTGGGGGATACAGCCGGTATGTTGGTCGTTTCCTGTCGGGATCCTCCCGAGATGGTATTGACGAAATCCGTCGGAGGCCGATCGTCCGGCCATTCCATGCTGGCGACCATAGCCAGAGAATGTGGGGCCTGGGAAACCAAAGGCGAGATCGGGGTCCGGGATATGGCTGCGGAGGCCGTGGGTAGCTGCGCAGATGCTTCGCGAGAAGGCTTCAGGCGAGGATCTCGTGGGGGAAAGAAGGAGTGGGTGCCGGAGGAGACGATCAGAGGCGGCTCCATTGAGTGCTCCTTTAAGAACAAGGGTACTGCGAAGACACAAAACCCTTCCTCTAGCGCCAATCCTGTTGGTGCAAAAATCCGCTTGCGCCGGAGAAGCTGGAGTCGAGGGAGTCGTGGTCGCCGTCGGGACCTGCAAAGGAAGTCTAAACCGGAGGTGGGGTTGCTCCGACAAGACCCTCCGACACTCAAGTCAGTTCTCTGCCTCAACAAGAATGGAGTGCTCGAACGAAGAATTTAGCAGAATTTTGAGGTAAAAATGAGAGCTTATAGAATAACGTATCTGGGATTTCTCTTTTATAGATGGAGGGGGCAATAGATTGATAGCGACGCCTGTAACCGTCTGGTAGTGGGCTGCCCAGAGTTAGGAAAAATTTATTGCGGAGGGTAGTGGAGTGGGGTCGTGGCTATCGCCGTGGCTTACCACGTGGAATCAGTTACGGGGACTGGAGCGGCGTCCGCTGTCGTGACTCGTCAGGGAGTGGGGGACTCGCACAGAATCCGCCGCAGGGAGTGGAGCAGGGTCATGGCCGTTAATACAGCCTGTCAGAGAGTAATGGGGCTACGCAGGGTCCGCCATAGAGAGTGGAGCAGTGGTGTCCGTTACTATGGCTTGTCAGGAGATCCAGACTTGTTGGCCGAAGTTCGGTTGGAGTCGGTAGCGAGGCCCGACACCCGTAGGAGTTTGGACGAGGTCTTCTTGCCGTTGGGGGGTCGTAGGCGGAGTTCGGCTCCCGTAGGAGTCCGGGCGAAGACTTCCTATAATTGAAATAAAAAATGAAGTCCGGCTCCCGTAGGAGTCTGGACAAGGCTTACCAGCGGCAGAAGTCATGGACGGAGCCCGGCTCCTGTAGGAGTCCGGGCGAAGTCTTCCTTGCTGCAGAACTCGCGGACGGAGCCCGACTCCTGTAGGAGTCCGGGCGAAGTCCTCCTTGCTGCAGAAATCGCGGACGGAGCCCGACTCCCGTAGGAGTCCGGGCGAAGTCTTCCTTGCTGCAGAAATCGCGGACGGAGCCTGGCTCCCGTAGGAGTCCAGGCGAAGTCTTCCTTGCTGCAGAAATCGCGGACGGAGCCCGGCTCCTGTAGGAGTCCGGGCGAAGTCTTCCTTGCTGCAGAAATCGCGGACGGAGCCTGGCTCCCGTAGGAGTCCGGACGAAGTCTTCCTTGCTGCAGAAATCGCGGACGGAGCCCGGCTCCTGTAGGAGTCCGGGCGAAGTCCTCCTTGCTGCCGAAATCGCGGACGGAGCCCAGCTCCCGTAGGAGTCCGGGTGAAGTCTTTCTTGCTGCAGAAATTGCGGACGGAGCCCGACTCCCGTAGGAGTCCGGGCGAAGTCTTCCTTGCTGCAGAAATCACGGAGGAGCCCGGCTCCCGTAGGAGTCCGGGCGAAGTCTTCCTTGCTGCAGAAATCGCGAATGGAGCCCGGCTCCCGTAGGAGTCCGGGCGAAGTCTTCCTTGCTATAGAACTCGTGGACGGAGCCCGGCTCCCGTAGGAGTCCGGACGAAGTCTTCCTTGCTACAGAAATTGCGGACGGAGCCCGGCTCCCGTAGGAGTCCGGGCGAAGTGACGGGGGTTCACCAACAGTTGTCGAAAAATGGAAGAGACTCGCGAGGGTCGACCCCACCAAGAACTTCGACCGAGGGTATTTTATGCCCAACACTAACTTTTCTTGTTGATTTGTAGGCATGAAGATCTTGACAGAATCGATCCATTCAATGGGCCATTAAGAAGAGGCTGGGTTTTGGCCAAGGGAGAACTTCTTGGGAACCACCGAAGAAACCCCGAGGAGAGTCTTCCTCGTGCATGCTTAGGAGTACCCAGCCACCGTCGCTGCCCCGAGTATCTTCGCCGCCCCACACATCACCTTTACCACCAGTACCAATAGCATCCGTTGAATAAAATGACAACATCGTCATTGTTGGTGAGGTGCCGACTAGGCCTGTCGCCCTCATGGTGCAGGCATTGTCAGTGCAAAGTAGCTTGGATGCTAGCTGAGTTGTATTGTGCCAAACTTCTTTGGCCACCGAAAGAGCTAATCGAGGAAAGACGCTGATGGTCGCCACCTCTATCTTGGAGTCGGCCCCTCCAGAGTTGTTGGAGGGGTACATCACAATTGGGATGCACCTCAAGATGATTGATGCGGTGCTCTAGGATCATCACCTCACTTGAAAGCTAATGAAGATGTTCATGCTCCCGATCGACTAGGAAGAAAGAAGGACCTACCCAGTCGAGGAGATTATAGTGGGTTCCTATGCATCGCTGCTATCGGTAAGTCTGGACATCCATCTTCTTTGTATTTACTAATTTCCTCCCGAACTTCTAACTTAGATAACTTTTACTTTTTGCAGTTGGCATACGATGCGACAATTTTGTATGAAGGACTGACTCATTTCAGTCAGCTTAGTCATCAACTGGAAGACCAGGTCTAGACTGCCAATGCTCAGGTCAAGGTGATTGAAGAACTTCTCCATGATGCTAAAGAGTGGGAGAAGAAATATCAAGATGAACTTGTTCGACTGGAGGTCGAGTTACCTCCTTCTCAAGACAAAACTGTCGAGTTAACATCCTAGCTGAGGAGGAAGGAGGAGGAATTAAATAAGTTGCAAGCTGACTTTAAAAAGGAGACAGAGTCGGCGGAAGTTGCCCTCACTGAGGAGAGGGATAAAAGAAGAGATGCTGAGACGGCCGTCCGGGAGACAGAGAAGATGTCGGCGGTGGAAACTTGAGCCCAGGAGGCTGCTTCTCAAGTACTGGTTGAGTTTCGAGCTTCTCGGGAGTTCAAAGATGAAGTAGTTGAAGGGCCAACTGTCACTTATCAGGTTGGTTTCGAGGACTGTAAAGTGGCTTTTCATCATGTCTATCCCGAGTTGGACTTGAGCAGGTTGCAGCCCAACGAGGCCTTCAATGAAGACGAGGCCCCCAAAACTGTCGAGGCTAGCCTCGACGAATATCCTTGAGCTCTTTGTACTTTTGCTTCTTTTTTTTTGAGTATATACAAACTCTGTTTTGGAATGAAATGAATTTCCCTTCAAACCATTTTTGTGTAGAATTTTCTTTCCTCTGCTTTCATTTGATGCTTTTGATAAATGGGTTAAGTAAAATTATCGGTAGTAAAGTATAGGTAGTCAGTAGACACTGATGAATAAAATCAAGTGGATGAGAATTTTTTTAAATCATGTATTTGGACCTCATAGTATATAGGGCTAAGTAACACAGTCGATTGTCAAAAACGTAGCTGGAGGAGTTTATTAACTTATTTTTGTTTCAGGTTACTTAACCCTTAGTTAATCAAGTATAAGCCGACTAACTATTATTCTTAGGTATTTCAAATTATGAGTTAATCGGGTGTCAACCGACTAACTCTTCGTCAGATGTTAGCTAATGATTTAGTTATACAACCAAGTATCAATCGATCATATTATTTGGTTAATTACCGAATAGTTGAATTTGTTCGCATAGAATTGTAGAAAGAAAGCCATTGGCCCAATATATTCAATCATAATGACTTATTGATAGTACATACGTAGATTCTCGATATTCTAAATCTGAAAAATTTCTGTACCATCTAAGTTCACAATTTTATATACTCCTAATCAAAGTACTTCAGAGATTTTGTAGGGATCTTCCCAATTCGATGGTAGCTTTCCTTGTTCGGTTAGTTTGAAAACTTCAGCTCTCTTGAGAACGAGATCCCCTTGTTGGAAATTCTTGGGCCTAATCCGAGAATTATCATATCGGGCTATGCATTGTTGGTATGAAGCCATTCTTAATTGAGCTTGTCTTTGAGTTTCATCAAACAAGTCTAAGTCAGCACATCGTTTATCCGAATTAGTTGCCTCATCATAATTTTCGATCCTTATCGATAGCAAGTTGATTTCTAAAAGAATTACAGCTTCTATTCCGAATGCCAAGCTGAAATGCATTTCTCCAGTCAGGATTTGGGGAGTTATTCTATAAGACCATAGGATACTGTACAATTCGTCGGCCCACTGACCTTTGGCTTGATTAGTTCTTATCTTTAGATCTTGTAATATAGTTCTGTTGGTTAGTTCAACTTCTCCATTTAACTGTTGCCGCTAACTTTCGACCAAATAGATGGCTTTGAGTCAAAGAAGAGCATCTGGATCTTGAAGAAATAGAAACCTACAAAAATAAGTGTTTTTGCCGAAAGTTGTGTGGCAGGAGACTCTCTGATGCCTAAGTCAATCGGAAAAAGAGAACAGTTGAGAGAACCAAAGCTCAAGAGTAATGAATTGAATCTAAAAAACTTATCCAGATCCCCCACTTACTCCTTTTTATATAGGGTGAGATTGTCATTATCTTATAATCTTCATTCCTTAAAATACGGGAACGTGGGCATTACTACATTTACGTGGGTATTTAATCATCATCGGTGATGTAAAGACTAAGTAATGGATTTAGTGGGCGATTATCATGTCCCACGATCTTGCAATTATTGGTAATTAATATCTATGTTGCACAACCATCACTCGGCCTCCATTTTTTTGGGATTGAGATAGTTGGCTAAATACCGAGGAAGTCATCAATCGAAGATCCCGTGGGGGTGTCGGCTACATGTCGAGCTATGAGTCTGTCGCATCATGCTTAGTTAGCTAAATCTGAATTAGATTGTCGGTTGATATTTAAGCTGGTTATCAATTTAGTCAATTATTATCCGAGGATTCTTCCCAACAAATACAAACTTGAATCCTAACCCTAGATGCATGGACTTCCATTTCATCCACGTTAATGGCTTGACTGTTTTATAATTTTTTCATCCTATCTATATTAATAATTTTATTTTTTTAATATTTTTCTATCCAATTCATATTAATGATATTATTTTTTTATATTTTATATTTTTTCTATTCCATCTATATTAATGATCTTATTTTTTAAATCCAAACTGATGGGAAAAAGTGGCGTTAACTGTTTATTTTGCTGGTTGTCAGCCACACTTGGTACCGTTTAGAGAGTCACAAGAACAGCAGATACGTGGAAATTTAAAACTTGCACCAAGGTTTTAGCCGTTGCTGCAACAAATAGACATGATATTGTCAACTACCCTAATTCACCAAATTTAATGCGAAATCGCCGATGGAAAGAAACTTGTGGAAGAATCCAGAAGATTTGCGTTTGGTCTTTTAAATGTTCCATCTTCATTTTCTTTTATGCCTAGAATAGAAAATGTTTAATTTGCATTAAAGTAACCAATGACTAATAAAAAAACCTAAGAAATGTCAACTTTATTTGTAAGAGAAGTTACTTTACTAGCAACAAGCCCTCTCCGTTCTTGGACAAAAGGCACCACTACAATGATAGATCTCACCTAATTTAAACCACAATCATATCTAATATGTGCCCCTCCACATCAACAAGTTTATTGGGCTCCAAAATATCTGACCATGGGATTTTGAGACCTTGGGTTGGCATCACTCTCCTCGCATAGTGCATTAGCGCTACTAGACTAATTAATCAATAGGTGATAGGATTGCACTATCCTAAATTTGTGCTTCAAGTACTATTGGAAATAAAGCATGCTCTGTTCCATCCGTGTGAGCACACTGAAAAGTTCTTTAGTTCAGGCTAATTTTTTTCGGTACGACCAAATAATGTTCACAACCTTTCAAAAGTACTATCCTAAGCCCAAAAACTAACTCCTATGCCTCCAAAATCCAAATGTGTAGGCCAGCAGCAGATCAACCATGTCTCGCCTCTTTCTACCACTTTTTTCTAGCACACGAGCAGAGAGTTGAATGGGATACCGAGTGTTTTTTTTTTTTTTAATGATGTGATGGGAGGCAATAATGCTGGCTTGATACCTACCTCGTTTACCAAGTATAACCAAATCCTCTCCGTCTGCCCCACCCCAGCTCTTCCACCAATCACACTGACTTCCGTCCAATTTAATAAACTGGAACACCGATCACACGGCTGACAATCATTGATCTGACGGTGCCGTGAGGGAAATGAAATTCCACTCCATTCGGTTTCTATAGATATTTTTATCTGGGCGACGAAGGGACCTTTCTTCCCCTGTTTCGAATTGCCCAATCAGGTCGCCAAATCCTCTCCAACTTCGATGCCTTTAGCGGTTTTCTTCGATCAATCTCGGCCCTCGATGGGTATCCGTCTCTCTAGCTTGTGATGCCCCCTGGATTTGCGGCAGCCTCCTTGGCCTTCTGCCCTCTCCGTCGCCTTAGAGAAGGGCGGCAAACCAGTAGAAAAGGAGCTATTTTAGAGTTGTTCGTCGTGTTAGATGCTTGGGTTGTTGATTTGGATGCGAAACTAGTCGGAATCGGTGGGAGCTTGGGGATGCGGGGGAGGTGTGGGATGTGGAGTTTGGAGCTGGTGGAAGGAATCTGAAGGGTTGGTCGGGCGGGCGTTGGTTTTGCATCGATCGAGACATGCGGCGGAGGGCGCCCGAGTTCCGGCGTCCGGCAAGGAGGAGGCTTTTAGATTGGATCTGGTGGCTTCTGGGGATATTTGTCGTCGCGGGTTTGGTGCTCTTTGTCGTCCACCATCACCACCAGGACCGGTTTGGGCCGCCGATACGGGTAAGAATTTTGATAATCTGTGACTGCTTTGTTTGAATGATTGATCTCGGTTTTGATTTCAACCAGATCATTAGTCACATTTTTTGCGAAACAAAAGTTGGTTTTGATTGCAACTAGATCATTTATCATATGTTTTGAGGAAAAAACAAAAAAGGCTCGGTTTTGATTTCATTGGTCATGTTTTGTTTTGTTTATACCGTGAGATTCTTAAATCTGGAAGCTCCTTAGCTGATTTGTTCAATGGAAGGGGACTTGATTCGGAGTGAACTGTGCTATGTAGTTATGGAGTGTGTGTTAGAATCTGGAAAGATGTTATTGACCACTCATTGCCGAAAAATTACTTTTGAATAGCATAAACCCATGGGGTTAACGGCTGCCAATGGAGCTAACCGAATTTTTCTGATATTAGTTCATTGGTGAATCCTAGTTGGAAGTTAGAAGTGACGGTCTAATCACAAAATTTAGGTGGAATGTGACTTTAGTTGATGTGAAATCGACTCAGTATCACATTGGTTTCTCTTTCTTTGATGTCTTTTGCAGTGTCGCTAAACTATGTCTTAGTATCAAAAGCTCCTAAAAAATGCAAACCATTTGAAGGTAAATAGACGATTTGGCAAATTTTGGATGATGTGGGATGATATTGCTTAATCTATTAATCAAATATTAATAACTGTCAGTTACATAGACTCGAATTCAAAGAAAATTACAAAGTATAACCATATGCCACTTGTGTAAAGTCCCATGTATTAATAAATTTAGTTGGCATTGCCGAATGGCTTGCCTTAATGCAATGTGTTGACAAACCATCTCCAGGATTCTAACTGCTAAATATGAGTGAATCTTTTTCCTACAGTGCTAAGATCTTGTGAGATTCACTTCCATGAGAATATTTTGACTAGCTGATCCATGGACCTTATGTTAGCCAGAGGATTTTCTTGTCTACCTTCTCCATTATACTTGACTATATTCAACCAACTGCTTCATCCCATATTAAAACATTGTTATCAGCAGAT
Source organism: Elaeis guineensis (assembly GCF_000442705.2). Lineage (NCBI taxonomy): Eukaryota > Viridiplantae > Streptophyta > Magnoliopsida > Arecales > Arecaceae > Elaeis > Elaeis guineensis. The sequence continues at coordinate 60,639,682 of NC_026007.2, forward strand.
CCCTATTCCAAATTGACTTATGCAACAAATGCCTTCAGAAGTTAAGCACATGTGAGTTGTCTTAGTCAGATTAGTGTAATTTATTACCTAAAGACAAATAATACTTAAAAACATGGATACCTACTTGCATGCATGTTTCATGATTACACCGCAATACAAATCTGGAACTTCGAATGTTCATTTTGTTACTAGGAGTATTGTCTCCATCATCCTAAATGGTTAAATTTGAATGCTCCATTATGATTGAAATGAAGCTTCGTTTTGGTTATTATTTGCATGAGTTAGTGTGTCTAAGGTTTTCATCTTGGTAGAGATCTTTCCAATCTATCTGTTTGTATTATTTTCAGGCACACACTGATTTGATATACATATAAAACATTATCCTTAGTATATTTGCTGTTATAAATTGATACATCCTCCAGGATATCAATGTTATCAACTAAGACATTAGTGTGTTACTACTTTAAATAGGTGTTTTAATCACCACTCAACGGAATCAAGGATTAAAGAAGTTGTTAGTGTTTACTCTACTGGTTGATGTTTCAGTATCTTGGTCATTCTTGGAAAAACTCAGTTCCTGGCCCATTTGGTTGCAAAATAAGATGCCCCAAGGAAAAAAAGGGGGGGTGTGCGTGCTGGGGTGCTGCCAAATGCCAAAAAAGGGGATGGCATAAAGGCTTTTACTATGTGGGTTTATAAGTGGGCCCACATGCATTAAAAAAAAGGAGAGGGGGGGGGGCGGTGGCGATTTTGCTTTGGTGATAAAATCCAAAGTATCTTAAAATCTGATGCCCTCACTTATCCCCTGCCTTATCCCTCTAACCAGACACGAAAAAGCTCCTATTCCACGTAATAGATCTATCCCTTCAACAGGACAAGGGATATCCCTTCCAAATTTATTCCATATTCAGAGATGCAACTGAATTCATCTTGTATTTGTTATGCACTGAGATGGAAGAGATAACAAACTTTTGGTTTGTGACTCTGTCATATTCAATTTGTCACATTGAATCTCAAAATATTTGATGTATCTGCATACCAAATTATTGTATAAGTTGGGGCACTTGAATGCCAAAATCTTTATGTACCAAAAGAAAATACCAAAATCTTTGTTATGGGCCTTGAGATGGGGAATTCGGTTTTATTGATGAGTCCACCTAATGCAAGAAATTTTCTTGAATAAAGCAAATTGATGTTCTAATTGTAACTTATGCTATATGTAGATCCAAGATCGGCGGTCGTGAACTGACCGAACCGAGTGGTTCAGCGTATATCTTGCCAAACTGACACCAAGTTGGGATAGTTCGCCAACATGGTTGGTTCCTTTATAAAACCTAGCCCCTCTGGTTTGATTGTTTTGATGGTTCCAGAGCTTTCATTGGTCTCTCTTGCTCTCTCTTTGCCAGCAGAATATTGGCCTAATAACCCAATTGCAAGAAAGCTCTTCATTGGTCACCACAATTAAATCTTGGAGATTAATGGTGCTATGAGAAAATAGGTTTTATTTCACTATCTGGAGATGAAATCAATGCAATAGAGGCGAGTTAGCTTACTTTATAATTATATGAGTCTTGGGATGAAGCATCATGATAGTTTAGTAATTTTTCTTTTTATTTTTATTTTTTACCATTGTTAATATTTGTTTCTGCACAAAGACGATTAATGGTGTGGTTCAGAGGACAATGCTCTAGCAAATTTTGAAAGTTCTGACATGAAAGGAGAAATATGGGAAATGAATGAGGGTAGTGAACAAAGATAAGAGAAGGAAAGCAGATAGCAGAAGGAAAAAGATAGGAGAAGAGAGGATAATGGGAAGAAATAGGAGATGCAACTGATGCATAGGAGGTGTTGGGATAAATTAACCTATGGTTCTTTGGAGAGGAATTGTTATTTGTCCATCGGACTATCGGAAGCATTGTCATCTTGTGCATGGATCAGCCAACCATTTGCTCTCCTCCAAATAAGGGGTGCATAACTTACATGACAAAATACTGCAGTACCTAATTTAACTTTGTAACACTGTTTGCAACTCTTTTCTTGGACTTTTATAAATTTTGACAACTTATTCAAGAAAAGAAAAGGTAAAAGAAAAAGAGAGAGGAGCAAAAACCTCACTGCTTCATCTGTCAGCATAACCATCGCTATTAATAGCTTTATTAAGTTTATAATTGGGCTGAGACACTGAAATAGTCCAAGTCTATTGGTTAGTTTGACTTTGTGAATGTGGAGGCATCTCCTGAATTGGAAGGCACAATTTCAATCTGGTTGCTGTCAAGTGTTAGATATTCTTTTTCTTGCATTATATTCCAGATATGATGCAATTACAATATGGTTAGGTATGGCATAAGGTAGCCTGTTGCTTGCCTTGATTGCTTACAATTACTTGCAGTGGCAGGGCTGAGGTGGTTGATCTCTTTGTAAAACACAACGTTGAGGAAATAAAATGAGTATTTTCCATCTGTCAGGCCTTCTATCCTGTGGAGTGACTTAGTTCACCATAGCAGTTCTTAAGCATTTTGTGACTGTTTGCAACGATTACTTAGGATGTTGTCTCCTATTGAATCTTTTGAAATGCTCCGCTACAATGATCTGCTAGACTTTGCCAAAACCGACAGCGTATACTGGTTTTTTAGTAATATAAGTTATATTCCTTAGTTTGTCTTGCACATACCCAATAAGTCATAAAGGACTTTATGATGTGCTGCATCTTGTGATTTGTATAATTTGCTTCCTTTTGCAGTCTGGCTCACCTTATGCCTTTCCTACAATTTTCAGGAAAAGGCTCCAGTGACAGAAGGGATTCCTCATAGAAGTTTAAATTTCACTCTAGAGCTTTTAAGCAGTACATCTTTTGCCAGACAGTTGGCTGATCAAATGACACTTGCGAAGGCTTTTGTAGTGATTGCGAAAGAGCATAGTAACTTTCAACTTGCTTGGGAGCTTAGCTCACAGATCAGAAATTGCCAACGGTTGCTCTCTCAAGCGGCTGTGAGAGGGAAACCTGTCACCCAGGAAGAAGCCCATCCTGTAGTCAGTCGCCTAGCACAGCTGATATACAATGCCCAAGACTCCCATTATGACATCAGCACTGTGATAACAACATTGAAGAACCATGCCTTTGCCCTTGAAGAACGTGCAAATGCAGCGACAGCGCAGAGTGCAGCTTTTGGTCAATTAGCTGCTGAAGCCATGCCAAAAAGTCTCCACTGTTTGAACATAAAACTGACAGAAGAGTGGTTTAGAGATCCAATACTAAGAAAACTCGGAGATGAGCATAGGAACTCACCCCGGCTTATGGACAACAACTTATACGATTTCTGCATATTCTCTGATAATGTGCTGGCGACCTCGGTGGTGGTGAATTCCACTGTCTCCAATGCTGAGCATCCTCAACAGCTTGTGTTTCATGTGGTTACCGATGAGGTCAATTACCGGTCCATGATGACCTGGTTTCTCAGGAATGACTTTAAAGGATGTACAATAGAAGTTCGGAGAATAGAAGAGTTCTCTTGGTTGAATGCCTCGTACTCCCCATTGGTCAAACAGTTGTTGGATGGAAGAACCCAGGCTTATTACTTCATGGGTGGTTCCGTAGATCAGAATGGGGAAACAAAGTTCAGGAACTCAAAATTTGCTTCATTGTTGAACCACTTGCGTTTCTATATCCCACAAATATACCCACTTTTGGAGAAGGTAGTTTTTCTTGATGACGATGTCGTGGTGCAGAAGGATCTAACCCCTCTATTTTCAGTGGAATTGCATGGGAATGTAATTGGAGCTGTTGAGACTTGCCTTGAGGCGTTCCATCGGTTCTACAAGTATCTCAATTTCTCCAATCCACTGGTCAGCTCAAAAATTGATCCTCAAGCATGTGGGTGGGCATTTGGAATGAATATCTTTGATCTGATAGCATGGAAGAAAGCAAATGTGACTGCAATGTATCACTACTGGCAGGAGCAGAATGCTGACCGGATGCTCTGGAAGACAGGCACGCTTCCTCCTGGCCTTCTTGCATTTTATGGGCTGATGGAGCCACTTGACAGGAGATGGCATGTTCTGGGATTGGGGTATGACATGGACATTGATGATAGGTTGATAGAGAGCGCAGCTGCTGTGCACTATAGTGGGAATTTGAAGCCATGGCTAAAGTTGGCCATTAGCAGATATCAACATTTATGGAATCAGTACATGAATTCCACACATCCATATCTTAAAGAGTGTAGCACCCATTGAAGCATTGCAGTTTCACTCTATTCTTCTTTTTGACGTTCCCTCAATTTACCGCAGTCAAGTTAAAAGTTTCATTCTGATGGTTGTCATTTTTGAAATATTTATTTTTTGAAGAGAAAAAGTCATGCACAAGGGGGCAGGGAGGGGGGATTCATATTGGAAGATGCAATAATTTGTTAGATCTTACATTTCTTTGGACCTCAAATTTTGGTAACTGGACTGGATAATTGGACACCAATTGTAAAACAGAAATTCACTTGGATCAGTTCTCAGCTCTTTTGAAATTGAAAGTGTTACAAAGTCCTCTATATTAATTTTAGGACTCCTTTGATTATATAGGAGTGCAGTTTCTATTAGCATGTTTGGTAACACCAATGCAATGCCATGTCTTATTAGAGTGATAATTTTAGTTTTCTGAAGGTTAAAGTTCCCTGGACATTAATTTGGGATTTTGCTCAGGATTAGACTTGTAAATCATTTCTTAAGAGCTTATTAATGGTGCAGTTCGTTGTTCTATCTTTATGGGGTATGCATGTATATATGTTTTGGTGTCTGTGATTTATATACTGTTAAGATGGATCGATGACTGTTGCATTACATTGTATGAATGTGGCCATGCATGGATGAATGCCTGCGGATTTGCCTCCATATGGGAAATAAGGTTTAAAGTTGCAGGCAAATTTATTGGTGTTGATGTTGATTACTTGAAGCTTGTGAGACTGAGCAGCAGACAACCCAACTTGTCCATCTGTTTGTGCTTTCGATCACCTCGGCATGTTCGGTGTTGCTTCTATTTTGTAAGAGAGAAGGAGAAGCTAGAATCTAGGCTTTCTAGCTTCTTCTGAAAATGCTTTTTTGATTTTTTTCCCCCCCCTGCTTGTAGGAGCATTTCTGACATTATGTCACCAAATACTTATTTTTTCTCTTTAAAATCACCAGACACTTTTCTTAAGCAACACTAAACATGCCCTCAAAATCATCATTCTGTTAGACCAATGATCGTCTATGCTTGCACTGTGATAGATTTGATCCTTGACATCAATCTGGACATAGCTAAAAGAAATCAGTCTATGGAGTCCCAATTTTTCCAACAATACATGGCCCACAAAAGTTGCTTCAGGTCTCCTGGCTTGCCACCATCACATGAGTTAGGATCCATGCTTGATCTGAGAGAAACAAACTTACAAAACATGTAGTCTCTCCTTTCTGCACACACCCAAAGTAGAATGCTGCAGCAATGCCCATCCATACATGGTGAACCATGCCATTCCATGTTGTTTCGTGTTCACTATGTTTGAGATGAATAAGGTCTAGTTCATGCTGATGCTAGATAGGATTCATCTAATTATGCATTCTTTTGTTTCTCTTTTCTTTCCCCTCCCTTTCTTGATCCAGTGGCTTGGGGCATACCCATTGTTAAGCCTTTTTTTTTTTTGATGGTAATGGAGGCTGTAACCAGCTATCAACAAATTTATTTAGATTCAGAAAATTTACAGGATCTGAAAGAAGTTCAAGCAGGATGTGAGATAATGGATTACATGGGCATAACAGTTAACCGTCTTGGTCAAAAATGAAGAGAAAAAAAATTAGAGGAAGGAAAACAGCAACCCAAGCCTCTATTACAAAAAGTTGATTAGGTTCCTTACAGCAATGCAGGTCATTCTAAACTCTGGCAAAGCAGTAGGTTTATAAAACATTGACCAATTGTTCAGCTTCTTTCACCATAGGTGTATAGAAGAAATAATCCAATTAGTGAGTTGTCACCAAACTTATCTTGTGATCAAGGTTGCACAATGCTTCAAAGAATCTGTGAATGTGATCCTTCAGATAAAATCTATTGACGATGACCTCAAGGATGATTTTTTTCATGTTGACATAGAAAACAAAAGAGACAAGCATGCCACTATCAAACTTCTAGGAAAAGTTATGGAAGATGTTGTGCTTAAATCCAAACTCAGATAACTTAATGGCAATAACCTTGTTTTCATCCCATTGGAACTATCAAACTAGATCCCTTTTGATAAGGCCAATGGCTGTTAGAGAATTGTATCAATTCATTGCTTCAAGCCATCCAGTTCAGTGTCAATTTTGGATGATCTTACCATCCTAGGTGTAGCTGATCAAAAGACAAGGATCGATATCCGTGGTGTTGCAACTGCAAGTGGCCAAAATTTGACAAGTATGCTAAACTCTAACTCTTCCATTCTTTCTGCAATGACCTTAACCCTCTATTTGGTACGAAGGATGGATGGAAAGAAAGGATCAATGGAGGAGGAAGGATGGATGAGAAAAAGGAAAGGATGGATTCCATCCATCCTTTCATACATTTGGTGAAACATGAAAAGAGGGATGGAAATAATTTTTTTTCTTTATTTGGTATAGGAGGAATGAAAGAGATGATGGATGATATTTATATAATATTTTTACTAAACTACTTTTTGATAAAAATATTACTATTATTAATTTATAATACTTATTTATACTAAAAAAATAAATAATATATAAATTTATAATCATTATAATCTATAATTATATGAAAAATTATATAAATATTTAACTTAATTTAATAAATAATTTTATAAATTAAATATTAAGTAATTATATAAATAATTAATTAATAATTTAAGTAGTTAATTAATATTATAAAAATATTTAATTTATAATAGTAATAAAAATAGAGAAATAGAAGATAATTTTAATTATTTAATTATAATTATCAAAATTATGTATTGAAATTAAAATAATTAGCAATAAAATTTAATAGTATATGATTAATAGTACATATAAAATATATATAAATAATATGAATGAAAAAGTGATTATTATAGTTTTGTCAAAAAATAAATGAGAGATAATTTTGTCAATGCAAAATATCCATCCGTCAATGTCCATCCATCCTTTCTTGCACCCTTCCAATTTGGAAGGATGCAAATTGGTGGATCAAGATAGATGGATAATTTTTTTTTTCATTTATTTTTTTTTAATTTTTTAAATCAAATAATAGATGGAGACCATCTATTCTTCCAACCTCATCTATCCATCCTCTCGTGACTTTAACCAAATATAAGATAAATATTGTTATCACCCTGTGAACCACCAGGGATACGATAATTTGTATGAGATGAAAATGTTAAATATACATAAGTACATAAGAACAACCTCGGTCAGTCAATGTACCTTTCACTCGCTACTCATTGTCCACTGATAGTTGGTTGGTTAGTGATATAATATACTATAATAATTTTGATTTATAGACACAGAAAATTTTGTCCCTATAAGTTAAATTGCTGCCTCTAATAAGCAGTCGAGGCAAAAAAAATATCTACCTCAATTCTACCTCTATAAAAAGGGGTTTTTAGAAGTTTGAGAAGCAAAAGATGGCAAATTGCTAAAAGAACAAGTTATTGGGGCAGAACCAACTTTTGCCTCTAAAATATTTTATAAAATAAGACTTTTCACTTACAACCTCTAGCAGCAGTTATATTTTGCCTCTATTAGATCTGACAGAGGTAGTAAATTTTTGCCACTAAAAGTAAAAACATATGGACATCATATTTTGAGGTAAAGAAAGCAAAATCATTCATTCATAACTACTTAGCTTCATCCATTGAGTAACCATATGAATCCTATTCATATTTAAAATCTAGATTTAACAAAACTATACATTCATATTTATATAAATCCTGTTCCAATACATCTAGGTATCTTTACAAAAAGGGTTACGCAACAATATTTAGCAAGTGGCCGACATAACCAAGATATACATTGCATGAACATATCATATCTCCAAAAGGTACCAAACTATATAATCTACCTATTCCATCTAGCACTTACTCATATACAAAAATAATGAGCTTTCTAATAGCCATACTTGAACATCCATAAACTAGACACCATCAAAGAGGCATCTTAACTCTCATTGGTAGGTGTACTAGGTGCACTATGAGCTTGTTAGCTTCCATTCATTTGCCTATGTAACATTTCAACAGTTGATATTGGGGTAGCAATTTGGAACTGCATGTTTTTCACATTTTCTTGCAACTAATTATTTTTTTTTCCATTAGCTAACCTTGTAGCCTTCTTAGCTTCCAACATCCTCTCATAGCATCAACATTACTAGTTGATGAACCAAAAGGATTTTAGGCTTAGGGCCTTGCCCAAAACCATGGAGCCAACCATATTTATTTGCACCAAAGACTTAGTAGACAACATCTTTTTGAGAAACTAGATAGTTTGAGCTTTCTAATTCTTGTGTTGCTCTTTCAAGGAGTTGACCCTACAATTATAGCATAAACACTAGTAAGCTTAACATGCTCGCTACAACAACTAGATATATAAAATTTAAAATAATTGTCAAATGAAAAGAGAGACTTGTATTGTTAAAAAGAATAAACATACAATTATGTTTGCTGATTCTTGATTCAGATATTGCCCATTTTTATGAGCATGAGTTTTTATGAACATTTCTAAACATATTGGCTCCTTTGCAATCTAGTCACATGGAAACTCATAATATATTACAGAGTTATGTAAATAAAGAAGAATTATATGAGTAAATAGAAAAAAAATCACAATTCTGCCCAATAACATCACTTGGTCTCTATCTGTTTAGCTGAAATATAATATACTTAAGATCCCTAATGTGGTGAAAGGCCATCTTCTTAGCATATTCTATTTAGCTAAAAGAATGTTGCCAATGGATTATTTTGCTTCTTGATTAGGTCTAGGGAAGAGATGGGTAGCTGAAATAAGTGGCCATATTACAAAAGGCATGAGATCTTGGAGCTTTTTAGATAAATCATTTATAACAATTTTGGTCATAACTAATTCTTAGTGTTATTAACGGGAATAAGAACATTTCTTGAACATCTGGTACACAATTTACTTAAGTTCCAATTATAATATACATTCAAATTAGTTTGCAGCAACAAATAGTTAGTCATCATAAAGAAAGAATAAAATAAAAGTCTTCACCTCCAAGCATCAGGAATGAATAAGTTTTAATAAAAATAGGATAAAATAATATCTGTCTATCCATCTAAATTAATGATAGTTCTTAAATAGTATTGATTTTGTCCGCAAAAAAGTCTCTAAACAAAGTAAAATATTAATCTGGAGCTGAATAAAAAAACAACTAAATGTTATTTAAAAAAATATCTAGTGTTAAAAGAAGTTACTTGAAATAATTTAAACTCCTGTAATAGTCTGAAAATTACATTATTGATGATACAATCAATATTCTAATTTTACAATACTATCTGGGCATTGTTAAGCACATATATATACCTCCAAGCATATGATCTATTTTGCATATACTAGGATGTCACCCGCACTTCGCAGCGGATGGAGTGGGGCGCGGTGGCCAGCAGAGCCACGAGAGAGGTGGGAGGCATGGTCAGTGGAGCCACAGGGGTGAGGACGGCGACCGGTAGAGCCTTAGGGGGAGGTGGGAGGTGGGAGGTGGGGGGCGGGGGGAGCCACGGCCAGCGGAGTTGTTGGGGGGGAGGAGGCTGGGTTTTTTTTCCCCTGTGGACCGCATGGTCTCCATCGGTCGTGCCTCCCCCTGCCCCCGCATGATCCATGGAAAAAGAAAAAGGACCCCCCTAGCTTTGTCGGCTGCCACGCCTCGCCCCCATATCTTCGCCGACCGTGCCTCACCCGCTGAGGGATTTGGGTTCCAAGCAAAAAAAAATGAAGATTTGTGGGAAGGAGAGCACCTACGAGAGATTGGAGGGGGGAGCCCAATGCCGGTGATTATAAGAAGGAGAGCGATGGTGGAGATCGATAGGAGAGTAGGGAGGACGTCGGCCTCTCTTTTTCAGAGATATATGTGAAGAAAACTATTTGAGAGAGATCGAAAGGGATGGCCGACGTCGGTGATAAAGGTGTGAAAGATGACGGCGGAGACCGATGGCAGACCTACGGAAGAGGTAGAGAAGGTTCGAGAGCACTCGAAAATGATTCGAAGAAAAAAAAATACCAAAGCGCACTGAAGAAAAGATAAAAAAAAAAAAAAGCCCTCCCGCATCTGACGTGTGCACAGTCAGCTCTGATGTGTGGCATGTAGGGAGAATGAAGGGATGTGCTTTAATGTTTAGGATAGATATTATGCAAGGAACCGTCCTATCAAACATATACAAACCTAACAATTGTTGTTTTTAGTTTTTCATTTTATTGGATAATTATTGATAATAAGATTGATGCCTCTAGCTTTATTTAGCTTATCTAATATGACACAATAAAATCTGTATCAATCTTAAGCATATATAAAATGTACAATTTATAAAATATAAAGAAGGGAGTTATATCCTATCCTCTATAGCTTATAGCAAGAATCCAAAATGTAAACAGTGCATTGGCTTCCTCTCACCTACTCTTTAAAGCAAAAAAAAAAAATCAAATTTGTTGCTGCATTGCCAATTACACGCAACAAAAGAAAAATTCAGAAATATAGAAAAGTAAAAATAATTTCGACAATCAATAGATTTGTCACACCTCCAACCCAAGATCATAAGTCGGAGGTCACACCAAATATGAAAGAAAAAGGGGCTTCTTCGATGAGCTTTCAACAGCCGATGGTTGAGGGTTTTGTAAGGGACTAGGTCTCTTTAAATAGACATGGAGGGGGGAGGAGTTGGACTGCTTCCCGACCTCCTACTTTGACTCCGAGAGTCTAAGGGAAAGAAACTCAATAAGAGAGAAGACTTTTATCTTGTCTTTATTTTCTTTTTGCTGCTTTAAGATTTGTGTAGATCTTTTGATTGATTGGGGTATTACATTCTTCTCTCTGAAAAAAAAAATTATTTCTGAAATTTTTCTTGCTTAAGTTCTCAAAAATTCAGATTACTTTGCCTCAAATTATAGTCATCCTCTAGTTTCAAAATCATATCTTTTATTATAATATCTTCCAATCCAAATTCTTATTTTGATTAGCTTTCAAAGAATCTCGACCACTATGCTTCCACTATACATTTTGATCAATCCATCAATTCACTTATGTCATACTTAAGTTTCTAAGTTATGTTATAATTAGTATAAGTTATCATCCCAAGGTTGCTAGTTTCTATCCACCTACACTTAATATATATCTGATTCTATGTATTATAATTTATCCACTTATGTTCTGATATCATATTAACTATCATGCTCTTGACCTAAGATTGTGAGTCGGAGATCACACCAAATACAAAAGAAAAATGAGCTCCTCCAGTGAGCTTTCAACAGGTTTCACAATCACTGACTTCGAGGATTTCCTCTTGAGTCAACTTATTTATCCTGTTCTTGTTTATATGATCTAGCCTATAGTACCATAAGTAGATATTTGATACACTATCTAATCTAGGATACTTGCCAGTAGAATAGACTACGTTAACAGATTGTGATAACATATACACATCATTGTTCAAATGTCCATAAAAAATAGTAATACCATTCATAATGATATTACAAACTTGTTCAAATGTCCATAAAGGACTAGGTCTCTTTAAATAGACATGGAGGGGGGGGGGAGGAGTTGGACTCCTTCCCGACCTCCTACTTTGACTTTGATTGGGAGTCTAAGGGAAAGAAACTTGGCAAGAGAGAAGACTCCCATCTTCTCTCTATTTTTTTGCTGCTTTAAGATCTGTGTAGATCTTTTGATTAATTGGGGGTATTACAAGATTATTCCTTGTGAACTATGAAAAAGTTAATTCCTAGACCTGATTCAACAGAACAACAATCTTATTATGACTAACCCAAAGAATCTTTTAATTCATGTATCAAACCAATGATCTGCTCTTTTTTGAATTGATACATAATTTGTAGTAGGGCTAAAATTAGATCGAATATGGATCGGATACCAGCATATTCATATCTATATTTATTTTATTTGATGAATGCAAATATGGATACGGATATTATTTGGATGCAAAAATTCATATCCATATTTGTTTTGAATGGATACAGATACAATTCGAATATTGAAAGTATAAATATAATTATAGATATAATTTAGATAATTAAATTTTATGATTATAAAATTAAAGATATTACTAAAAAGATGATAAATCAAGTTAATAACATATTTATATGATTATATATTTTTTTTAAAAATTAATAAGTACTATATAAAATTATATAGGATTATATATAAATTTGAATATTTGGATATGAATTGGATAGTTGTCTATCCATATCCATATCCATTTTTCTTTGATGGATATGGATACAGATATAGATGTTAGTTAGATTCTTAAATTTTTGTCTATATCCGGATTGATTCGGATACAAAAATAGATTCAGATAGATAATATTCATACCACTTTCATCCTTAATTTGTAGAAATTAGACACTTAGGTTAAGATATCTCTTTATAAATCTCCCCCTCCAACAATCTAATTTGGAGAGGTTACGATTCATATGAGTGATCACTGCACTACAAATGCTAACTAGTTACCATGTCATACCCATTTAGTTGTTGCAAATCAGATTTTCTTAACCAATTTCTTTCCAAAAAAAAAGACTTTCTTAATCAATATGTATCTTCAAAAATTTGTGGATTGAACATGCATGGTTGAACAAATACAGCACAGCTATAACATCTACTTGTATCTTGTAGTTAATGATTCAAGACTGTCCTAAGTTCAAATATCCAGGTCAGCCAAAACAAGGTCCTCTAGGCCATGTATACAAGCTTGATTATTATGATAATTCCTACTAAAGGCTTAAGATTCATTTTTCTTTGTATAAATTCTTCCCTCCAAAATGAAAAGGATGCAGAAATTCCTATACATGAGTGGTAAATCAACATCATCATTTAATATATTCTATGTTACAGCTCATTTTAATCACCAATACGGTATATACGCTCTGATATTTAAATTTATAGACAAATTCGTATCTCCATAAAGTTTGATATTTAAATTAATGGACAAGATACATGTCTCCATAATATATGGAGTTATGTGCTTTAAAAATTTAAATGATAAGAGACTAAAAAAATACAAATGTACTCATGTAATCAGAAGAATTGAAACTGGAATTCCAAAACTAAAAGATGAATTTCAAGAATGTTAAAAAATAAAGCTATTATCATTTGAATAAAGAAAAGATACTTGAAAAATAATACCAATAATAGTAACAGATTTTTACTAAGACCTATATATAGCACCCAAGAGAGCCTAATGCTAGTTCAAGAAATCAAAATCAAAACATGCAAGAAGCTAGAATAACATGCTTTTACAAGTGATCAAGTGGCAAAAAAATTGAGTATAATCTTATTTGAGTAGCTAGAGCATAGAACATATATAAGTTTAGTCCTTGAAGCAAAAGATAATGGCTTATTACAAAATGCATAATCATTATAGTGAATAATTAACCAAGCATCAAAAACAAAAATGAGATTGACCTAGTTCCATTCCCTTGATTTACATCTTTATCACAACAAAAAATAAAAGAGAAAAAAAGAGAAATGTTCAAGACAGATGATGTGGCGGAGAAAAAAGATTCAAGAGCCTCAGAACAAAGGGATGCTATTTTAATTTTGATATCAATATTTCTCATTAAACCGGGAATTAGAGATGTGATTACAAACTCCTCTCTAATGAGCATTAAGTGCTTTGAAAAGAGATGTTGTGTTAAAAAATAAAATAATCCATCTAGAAAAATGGACTTCTGTATTCTTCCATTTTAACCTTTTGGAATTTTGTTTCCCCTTTGTGGTAGTTTTGGTATCTCCACAAACTAAAAAGAAATTTGATAGGAAGAGGATGATGAGACTTAATTGCTCTAAAATCTGATAATCATGGACTTAAACCACTAATTCAAATCATCATAACATATAAATTTAATAGGGAACATGTGATTGGGTGAGAGGCATAGAAGAATAAGAGAAAATGGAAATAACCAAGACTAAATTTATAAACTATTGTATCTAAAAAATATAGATGTTAGATCATTCACATCTTATAAGCAAACTATCATACCTAGCTTATGAGCCATCATTGTCTATCTATAGAGACTATAGTGGCTGAAGATTTTGTTCATTGAACTTTTTCATTCTGTTTTTTCATTTTAACCTTTTGGTATTCTATATTCTTTTGCAACATTTTGGTATTCTATACTCTTTTGCAACGTTAATCATCTTTCCAGGAATTTAATAGGAAGGAAATGATAAGACTTAATGGCTCTAAAATCAGATAATAATTGACTTATAAAACCACTGATTTAAATCATCATAATGTATAAATTAAATAGATGACTTCATGGCTCTAAAATTTGATACTAATGGACCTATAAAACATTCAAATTATCATAATGTATAAATTTAATAGGACATGAGTGATTAAGAAAAATCAAAATATAATTCATAAAATACTAGTTTTTTACGCATTATGTGCGAGTTATAAAATCACATCATTGATGATGTGATAAAAAAATAACTTATTAAAAATTAATTTGGATGAATAGTAAGAACATATCTATTCATGTTCCAAAGATCAATAACAGCAGATTTTAATCATCTAATTAAGTAGACATAAGTGTATTTCAATGCCATCCATTAATGACATAATGTTTCTATTTAATGCTGGAAGAATGGTTAGATAAGAGAGTCAGATCCACCTGACGTTGATAGATGAAAATTTGCTGCTGACGCGGACAGTTTAATTGACCACTTCATTTTCTCTTATTTTTTACTTTTCTATATATATATTTTTATATATTTGGACGTTAGATTATTAACTTACCAACTAGTGGCCCATCCGTGAAGACTTGTGCTTTTTGTGTTTTCAATTTTATATTTTTGAATATTTTTTGAAAGCTGTGAAATTTTTTTGATGGAAGGTTACGAATGTCTAAACTAGCATATCACCGGTGCAAATACATAAGATTTTTTTTTAAATTTAAAAAATATAGTACTTTTAAAATATTATTATTATTAATTCTGTTGGCCTGCATTAAGGTGATTTTTGTAATCATCTCCCTTATCTCTGATGATGATGCCTGATGTTATCCAACTCGATAATAACAATTATTTTGGTAAAAGTCGTCATCAATTGGAAAACAATCTCAAATACTTAATGATCATATTACAATACTTGAGGTGGGCCCATTTCTTCCCTCCCATTCCCTCGTTCTCAAAACCGTCCAATGAAAACCGTCTTAAATGTCATTAATTATGTAATCAAGAAATTTTAGGGTTTAACAAAAAGAAAAAAAAATACAGATACGGTCAAAATAGGCCGGCCCCGACCCGGCCTATAAAAACCTAAAATTTGATGGGTCGAGCTGGGTTAGACCCATCCAAAAAATGAGACATAATATTGCTGGCCCAGCCCAGTCCTTTAAGGGCCGTGGATCGGGCCGGGCTAGCCCATGGGCCTTGAAAGATCAAGATAGAGACCGAGAGAGGAGGAGGAGGGGGCCGGCGATGGAGAGAGACCGAGAGAGGCAGAGAGCCTAAGAGAGAGAGATCGAACTCTGAAGCCTGACTCGGAGGTGGCAGCACCGGCGACAAGGAGGAGGAGGGGAATCATCCGGTCGGCGGCGTCGGTCGTCCGTTGGTCAGTGACGGTCGGAAAGGAGGAGGGGCGTCAGTCGACGAAAAGGAGGAAGGGTCCGGAGGAGGAGGGGGATCGTCCGGAGATTGGATGGAGGGGCATCCGTCAGCAGAAGAGAGGAGGGGGCCGGTGATGTGAGGCTTCGTGATTGGATTCGAAGGTCGGAAATGGCGTTACCGATGAGGAGGAGGAGGAGGAGGGGGCGAAAGGGAGAGAAACCGGCAGAGACGGTCGTCCTGCTGCTCGATGGAGGTGGTCGTCCTGCTGCTCGGTGAAAGCGGTAGTCCTGCGGCGATGTGGGGGTAGCAGGACGGCGGCGACGGCCGGTGATGTGGGGCAGTGGTCGGGAGTCGAGATTAAAAAACTTAGGGTCTCAGGCTCCCAGTCTTCCAGAGTGATTAGAAATTTGAAATCAGAAACCTAATAGTAATAGGATTTTGTTTTTTAAGATTTTTTTTAATTTTTATGGCCCATCTGGGCTAGCCCGACCCAACTCATATTATCCTTTGGATTGATGTGGGGCGGGCCAAATAGGTCCGGTTGTTATTTGGGCTATTCATATGGCAGCCCAATCCAACCCACTCCAATTACATGATTGGATCGGATCAGTCCTATAAGCTAAGCCTATTTTGACAACTCTATGGACACGTGCTTATTCTGCCAAACCATCCAGTGAAAATCATCTTAAGTGCCATTAATTATGGAATGAAGAAATTTCTAGATTTAACAGAAAAAAGAAATAAAAACATGCAGACGGAGCAAACGGAGGCTGTATCTACATATATGTAGGATTCATCTAGGGCACTCTTAGAAGGAAGTAAAGGGAGAAAATAAAAGAAGAACAGAGAAATAAAAGAAAAGAAAGAAAAGAAGGAAAGAAAAAGAAGGAAAGGAAAGGAAAAGAAGGAAAGAAAGAAAATATAACAATCAGAAGAAAGAAAGGATAGAAGGAAGGAGATGAAAATAAGATGAAGGAAAATGGGAAAGAAAAATAATATAAATACCTAAACAGCTAGCCTGTTTTTTTCCCACACGCAGCGATAGTTCCCTGTCTTGGGACAATGGATACTTGGGCTAGACTCCAAATCTTGTTAATCCTATCATTCTGTTACTTATTCCATTGTTCTTTAGCTGCCAACCATCCAAGAAACCAGCTCCCATCTGCAGTGGTGGTCGGAACTGTTTACTGTGACGTCTGTTTTCAAAAGGAGTTCTCAAAGCCAATCCACTTCATACCAGGTCAATCTTTTCTCATCCATCTGACTTGAACGAGATCCAGTCTTTCATACATCTGACAAACTCTTCGTTCTACTTTAACTACAGGTGCTTCAGTGGCAGTTGAATGCGAGGATGCGGCCACCAAGCTCTCCTTCCAAAAGGAGGTGAAGACTAACAGGCGCGGAGTGTTTACAGCACGTCTGCCGCTTGAAATCAGCAGGGAGATAAAACTGATCGAGTCTTGCTCAGTGAAGCTTATCAGAAGCAACGTGCCATCCTGCTCCGTATCTTCCTCTGCCACTTCTGCCAGTCTCCGTCTCAAGTCTGTAAGGAACGGTGTCCATATCTTCTCAGCTGGGTTCTTCACCTTCCGGCCTTTGAGGCAACTGGAGCTCTGCAATCAGAAGACAAACGTTGGAAATCAGAAGCTTGATCACTCTGAATTCTCCTTTAAACCTTTTCAGGTGCGACCTACCACATTTCTTCCATTACCACCTGGTGGTGGACTTCCGCTGCCACCCAACCCAGTGTTTCCCTTGCCACCTTTTGGTGGTGGACTGCCGTTCCCACCCAACCCATTTGTTCCATTGCCACCTGGTGGGGGACTTCCGTTCCCACCCAACCCATTTGTTCCATTGCCACCTGGTGGTGGACTTCCGTTCCCACCCGGACTTCCGTTCCCACCCAACCCATTTGTTCCATTGCCACCTGGTGGTGGACTTCCGTTCCCACCCAACCCATTTGTTCCATTGCCACCTGGTGGTGGACTTCCGCTGCCACCCAACCCATTTCAGCCACCACTTGCGCCGCAGCCACCGCCATCCCTTCCGCCGCCACCAGCTGCGCCACAGCCATCACCTGCGCCTAACTTACCTCCAGTTCCGAGTCCACCAGCTATGCCTCTAAAGGATGCCTCTCCATGAATGAGACTGTATCCTTAATCCAAAGTGTGCTGTGTTAATGACGTTATCACCTGGCTAAAGTTGTTATATATGTAGCCGTTGGGCTTTCTATGGTCATTCGCTTTTTAGATGAGCACGCGTAATAATGTAAATGTAAGTTTGCTTTTCGAATAAGAAATGGACTGGATTAAAGAAATTAAAATTCTGGCTCCAAAGAATGTTTTCACAACTGTAATGAAAACCCTGAAGCATGATAAGATGCAAACTTTGACTTGTAACTTTCTTTTTCTTTTTCCTTTTTTTAGAAAAGCTTTCTCTCATGGTAACTTCAAACCACAACATTAGTTGGTAAGCAACCCCCAACATAAGCAAACACCAACGGGCTTCTTAGTGACGGGCTTTTTCCTTTTTGGGTATATTAAGGGGCTTTTCTCTTTATGATTAAGAAATTTTTTGTGCACCATCGGCGGGGTAAAAAATCCGATGTGGAGTGTACCACCTTATCCGATTGGTCCATGCAGTCACTACTTTCCAACGTATATTTAATACCTGCAGATAGGCTTTTTCGTTTAAAAATTGTGTGACGAAAATATTCTTGCCTTTTGAAAAATTATGACATCATGTGGCGTATTATAACCCATGATGTCATAATATGACCTAGATATTATAATATAAAAGAAATATTTTTGTCCAACTACTTTCCAATACGTATTTAATGCGTGCAGATCAGTTTTTTTATTTAAAAATTTTGAATGATAAAAATGTCTCTGATCTTTAGAAAAAATTATGACATCATGTGTATACTATGATATCTTGCGTTATATTATGAAATCTAAAATTATGACTTTCTGGATGTACGATATCATAATATGGATATAGGATATTATAATTTTATCAAAGAATAGAGATATTTTCGTCATACAAAATTTTTAAATGAAAAAATCGATTTGCAGACATTAAATGAGCGTTCGAAAGCGGTGATTATGTGGACCAATCAGATAAAGCGGTGTGCTCTATGTCGGATTTTTTACAACGCCCACGATGCACAAAGAATTTGCCCTTCATGATTATATCCCAAAAAGATAAATTTGAGCGGGCCATTCTGGGCTTAAGGGGCTTAGTTTTCTCCATGTTGGATTGCTGTTTCATTGAGCCGATAGTTAGATCGCTTGATCAAAGTTTTGCGCTTGCTTTGGTCCGCACTTAATCAAAGAAATGGCTCGATGCTTGCCAAGTTATACCAAACTCATTGCATTGAAATGGAAAATCATTTGATTCTATATATGATCATATGGACACGACCTCATCAATTACTTAGTTGTCTTTAAAGAGAATTTTTAGTCGTATAAGAACGAACCTAGCAAATTGATAAGCCAATCAAAATTGATCTGCATGACTAGATGGATTTTTTTTCCCCAAAAAACCTTGTAATTTTTGAGTGCTTGCTTGGTGTTTTTCTTTTTTTTCCTTTTTTTTAATTTCAAATACGTAATCAATTATATTTACGGTTATTCTTGATTTATTAGCAAATATGGGATCTTATTCAACAAGGAAGCCAGCAAAGGGGAGCATTCATTGCTTAATGCCTGCATGGGAAGATTATTATTATTATTATTATTTTTAGGGGCTAACAATTCATAACGGTTGTCATGTTTCAAAAAAAGAAAAAGAAAGGAATGAATCAAGTATTTTTCTTTTTTCTCCCAAACTGAAAGTTCTACAAGAACTACGTAATTAAGAGGATGATCAAGGATGGAAACTTCAGGAAGATGAAATATGTGTGCCACATGGAGATCAAGGAGGCCATCATGATGGAATCCTCGAGTGAAAGTGCATCTGATCTCTCAAGATCAACAACTAGGTATAGATTTTATTGTCTCCATTTTTTTTTTTTTTGTAGCTGTTGATTGGAGAGACTTCTAGATTTATTAGGAATAAATTTAGTATATTTTATTTAAATTTTCATAATTCCATATTTTCTTCTATTATTTAGAAGAATATAATATTTCTAAATTAAACTGACTATTATGTTTTCCTTGCAAGCATTAAAAAATATTTTATATGTCACAAATTTGATAAGCTATATTTTAAAATTCTTTTATATTTGTTTATTTTTATCTTCCCCGCATCATAAGATATTTTGCCTATAATTCACGAAGGGTACCTTTATTGTTGAAATAGTTTTCTAATTTGCTTGTCATCACAATTTCCTTTATGTCTTCCACAATCCCTTTTTTTTTCCCCACATGCTGGACCTCATTAATCACAAGATATTGAAATCAAACTAAAAAGATAAAGCATGTATTTCTTGCAATATAGATAGAATTTTATGTTTGCTTTTTTTCTGGTACAACAAAATTTAATGCTTGTTAGAGATAGGGGATGCTTATTCTTCTTCCTTTTTTTCCTTTTTGAGGAATAACCAGGAGTTGAATCCTCAGACTCCTGCAAAGGCAAGCCTTTAAGAGGTGCCAGCAAGTCTCATCCATTTCTCATGCCATTTCTAATAAACTCTTTCCTCCATGTTCCCTCAAAACAAACGCATAGTCCAATGCCAACCTTTTCTTCCAAACCTCTTAAAAGAATTGGGTTAGAAATCTCAAAATAACCAATACACATAAATCTCATTGTCAGCACATATTCATTCTACCTCATCATTCTACTTTTGGCATATACTCTTATTTGTTTCCTTTCTATATTTAGTAAGTCAACATATATTCATATTTAGCCTGCACACCTATTTTTGGTTTCTCTTTATTTAGCAATTCTATTTTTGGTTCTTTGGCCTGACTGAGTATGTAATCAAGATGTTCTTTTTTCTTGTAATTACTGTAATTGCTAGCATTGTAATCTACAAATACTCCTATTGGAGATCAATGAAATCAAGGTGTGAAAATCAAAAATTATCCTCAATAAAAAAATTATCATTGTCATGGTATCAGAGCCCTGAAGCTCCAACGAGCATCCCTTCTTCCTCCTCCTTCAGTGCTCTCTTATGGCCACCAGTTCATCTATCTCTATCTCCTCCAATCCCTATTCTCCTTCTCCACCAATCACAACGACCCCTCTCACCTTTCCATCTGCACAGCATTTTCTATCCATCAAGTTGAATACTTCCAATTTTTTGATCTGGAGAAAATAAATTACTCACTTCTTAAAAGGTTAAGGCTTATTTGGGTTCCTCGATGGTTCTCACCTACAGCCCACCGATCCTATTGCCGCTGCTGCCTGGCAACAACAAGATATCCAACTCGTAAGCTTTCTCATTGTTTCATTATCTGAAGATTTGGTTCCTCTTTTTCTTGACAAAGAGACCAGTTTTGAGTGCTGGAGCACTCTTCATGAAACCTTTGGTTCAGCATCTCCTACCCGACTCATGTCTCTACATCTGGAGTTGCAGAATCTTTGCCAAAAATCAGATGAGATCGTCACCTCTCTGCTCCGACATGCAAAAGCTGTGGCTGATGAACTTGTTGCATCTGGTAATGCCCTCAAGCCTACTGAATTTAATCTATATGTGCTGCGTGCTCTATGTAATGATCTACAAGATGCGGTCCCTGATATTCTTAATCGACATACTCCTCCGACATATACTGAACTTCATGGGCTATTACTTAGCCATGAAAGCATGCGGACATTCAAAAAATTAACCATTGCTGATATTACTCCTTCTACCAATCCTATCGCCAATACCGCTCAACAGTCCCTCCATTCTTCTACTGACCCTAGGCCCTCTATTGGCCATAGCTTTAATCGAGGTCATGGGGGGCGTGGCAGGTTTGGTCGAGGTCGTGGTCGTTTTGGTTCACCTGGTGGTCGTAGTTCTCAATGGTACTCCTTTTGCAGTCGTAACAACCACTCTAATGCCATCTGCTTCTATCGTCCTCAGCAGCCCTATCCATATTCACCACAATCCAATACAAATTTCTCATATTCACTATATCCAAATCCAAATCTATCTCACCATCACCCTAATCTGCCACTTCTCCCTACCCCTCACCCATCCACCGCCCTCACCTGGTACCCTGATACAGGAGCATCTCACCATGTTACTCCTGACATTCATTCTATGTCCTCCTATGCTGAGTACACTGGTCCTGATCAGGTGTATGTAGGCAATGGTAAGGGATTATATATATCACATATTGGTTATGGTTCTTTTTTTCCTCCTCACTTTTCTCTTTCTTTTCAATTATCCAACATCTTACACATTCCCTCTATTTCTAAAAATTTACTTTCCATGCAATAGTTTGCAAAAGATAATAATGTCTTTTTTGAATTTTATCCATATCATTTTCTTGTGAAGGATCAAACCACCAAGACCACAGTATTATTCGGTCCGAGTGAAGGAGGATTATACATTCTCCGTTCCAGCCCTTCTTCTTTGTCCGCATCTATTCACATGGCTGAGAGCACCACTCTTGATGGCTGGCACAACCGTTTGAGCCATCCTCATTATCGCTTGCTTCGCTCCATGGTGAAGATCAATAATCTCTCCTGCAAGTCTACATATCTTCTTCCTCTTTGTCCCTCGTATCAGTTAGGCAAGTCCAGTAAGTTGCACTTATCTCCGTCCCATCGTCGTAGTCAATTTCTATTAGATCTCATTTATAGTAATGTTTGGGGTCCTTCTCCTACTCCATCTTTGTTAGGACATCGCTACTATATAATTTTTGTTGATGACCACAGTAAATATATTTGGTTCTATCCATTAATGCGCAAATCTGATGTATTCTCTATTTTCTTACAATTTCAAGCTTTGGTTGAACGACATTTCTCTCGTACTATTAAATCAATCCAAACTGACTGGAGAGGGAGTTTTGCTCTCTTCTTCAATTTTTTAATAAAATTGGCATTACCCATCGTATCGCAGCTCCCCACACCCACGAGCAACAAGGGGCTATTGAACGTCGTCACCATCATATTACGAAAACTGATCTGTCTCTTCTTGCTCATGCATCTGTACCCATGATGTACTGGCACTATGCCTTTTAAACGGCTGTATTTCTCATTAATAGGATGCCATCTAAAGTTTTTAGTGGTGTGTCCCTCTTCGAACTCGTTTACAATAAACCACCATCCTATGCCTTCCTACGAATTTTTGGGTGTCTATGCTTTCCCTTTCTTCGTCCTTACAATCGTTATAAAATAGAGTACCGCTCTCAACTGTGTGTGTTTTTCGACTATAGTCCCTCTCATAGTGCCTATCGATGTCTTGATGTGAAAATAAATCGTACATATATCGCTAGACATGTTTACTTTGACGAATCTATCTTTCCTTTTCAATCTCACTCTCTATTGGATTGTCCACCACCACCATCTTCCTCTTCCCTGCCATGGGGTGTTACATCACTTCGACCTCTACAAGAGGCCAACCCTCCACCATCCATTCCTCCATCTCCTTTGCCCCAGTTGTCCACCTCACCATCGGTTGCATCCTCCATATCTCGATCTGCCCCAGCACCTCCTCCCATGACCGTTCTCCCTTCTAGCTCCTCTAGTACTATAGACTCTGTACCTGTTCGGACTAGATTACTTACTGACCACTATTGCAATCTCTTATCCACAAAGCCCTCCCTTCCCATATCTTCCCCCATGATAAGTTTTCAGAAAGACACAACCTCCTCTAAACAACCTACCCAACCCATCCGTACACATTCCATGGTGCTTCGACCCCGTTCCAAACAACCATCCACCCTCACTAGCACTATCCTCATCATAGAACCTACTTGTTATACTCAGGCATCTAAACACTCTGTGTGGCTGCTGCAATGACTGAGGAGTTTAATGCTTTAGTTCGTAATGGTACGTGGTCTCTTGTTCCACGTTCATCTCAACAAAAAAATTTGGTTGGGTATAAATAGGTGTACAGGATCAAGAGAAAGGCTGATGGCTCTCTCGAGCGCTATAAAGCGCGTTTAGTTGCAAAAGGATTCCACCAGCAGCTTGGTCTTGATTACAATGAGACATTCAGTCCAGTTATCAAACCTATCACCATTTGGACTGTTCTAAGTATTGCCATCTCTCAAGGTTGGTCCATCAAGCAATTAGATGTTCATAATGCTTTTCTGCATGGCAACTTGACAGAGAAAGTCTACATGTCACAACCTTTAGGATTTGAAGATCGTGACCATCCAGATTATGTCTGTCATCTCCACAAATCTCTACATGGGTTAAAACAAGCACCCCGTGCCTGGTTTCACCGTCTCTCCGAGTTTCTTCTCAGACTAGAATTTGTTACCAGCAAGACTGATCCTTCATTATTTATTTTGAGGACGAACTCTCATATCCTCTATGTGCTCATCTATGTTGATGATATTTTGATAACTAGCAATGACTCCAGTCAGGTCTCTCTACTTCTTCGTCAGCTTGCTACAGAATTCTCCATTAAGGATCTTGGTGATCTTTATTTTTTCTTAAGAATTGAGGCTGTTCAAAACTCTACCGGATTATTATTATCTCAAACCAGTTATATTAGAGATCTTCTTTCAAAAGCAGGTATGGTTGATTGTAAACCTGTTCAGACCCCAATGGCCATGACACAGGATTCTGATTCAGAGGGTGCTCCTTATCCAGACCCTACACAGTATCGCTCCATTATTGGAGATCTTCAGTATGTTACATTGACACGTCCTGACATTTTCTTTGCAGTGAATAAAGTATGTCAGTTTA
The DNA here is from genome assembly GCF_000442705.2 of Elaeis guineensis. Lineage (NCBI taxonomy): Eukaryota > Viridiplantae > Streptophyta > Magnoliopsida > Arecales > Arecaceae > Elaeis > Elaeis guineensis. The sequence goes on from NC_026007.2 coordinate 60,664,244, forward strand.
TGCAGTCTCCTAGTTCTGATCATTGGGTTATGGTCAAGCGCATCTTACGGTACCTTCAAGCTACAGCTGATCATGGGTTACAAATTCAAAGATCAACCTCTCGCTCTCTTCAAGCCTTCTCCGATGTAGATTGGGTAGGTAGTGGGACTGATAGGCGTTCCACTGGGGGCTATGCAATTTTTCTTGGCCCCAATTTTATTTCATGGGCATCTCATAAACAGAAGACAGTTGCTCGATTATCCACAGAATCTGAATACAAAGCCTTAGTAGATGCATCAGCTGAACTAATCTGGCTTGAGTCATTGTTTCAAGAACTTGGCTATCCCTTACATGGCCCCTCCATTCTATGGTGTGACAATATTGGGGCCACTTATCTCTCAACCAATCCTGTCTTCCATGCTCGCACGAAGCATGTCGAAATTGATTTTCATTTCGTTCATGAGCATGTTGCACGACATCAACTATCTGTTCAGTTCATCTCCACCCAAGATCAGCTTGCCGATATTCTCATCAAACCCTTGGGTACCTCACGTTTTAGGTTTCTAAGAGACAACTTGAAGATTCGTGGTCCTAACTCTTCATCTTGAGGGGGTGTGTCAGCACATATTCATTCCACCTCATCGCTCTACTTTTGGCATATACTTTTATTTATTTTCTCTCTATGTTTAGTAAGTCAACATATATTTATATTTAGCCTGCATACCTATTTTTTGTTTCTCTTTGTTTAGCAATTTTATTTTTGGTTCTTTGGCCTTACTGAGTATATAATCAAGATGTTCCTTTTTCTTGTAATTACTGTAATTGCTGGCATTGTAATCTACAAATATTCTTATTGAAGATCAATGAAATCAAGGTATGAAAATAAAAAATTATTCTCAATAAAAAAATTACCATTATCACTCACATTCAACTATTCACTCAAACCTGAGGTCAAAATAAATGATACCTCTCGAAATGATAGTCCCTTCATATTGCTATCACAAATGATGGTCCCTTCATATGGTTCCAATCTATCATCACATGCTTTGAGATTTTTGTGTTATGTCCGACCTTTTTTTTTTTTTTGTCAGAGAAGACAACCCAGCACATTGACGAGGAGAGAGAGGTGCTAACCATTTGGACCAAAAGGGCCTGTTTGGATAATCTCGAGCAGTCCAATAGAATTTTCAATAGCACAAACCAGGCAAGACCCATTTCATAGAATTCACAGAAATATTTTTTAGAGTAGATCAACTAGAATCCCATAGGGAGACAAAAAAAAGTTGGTTTTTGTTATTTTTTTGGTTGTATTTTATTTTTTGCTTTTTTTTTTTTTTGAAGTTGTGCTGTTCTATTCTGGCTCAAAAATGGAAGGTTGCAAACTTTGCATTGTTACCAAGGCTCCCTTCAGTTTATAATTGCCATTACTTTCCAATATTATGGAAGGACCACTCCTTGCCCATTATGATAAAAAAGAGGGACTGAGCTCGCAACACCAGTTAAATTTCACTGGTCCAAAAACATCATATTTCTTATGTTCCCGTAGAATTGCACTACATTTGACCCACTGGATGGGACAATGCACAGGATCTGAGTCTAAAATCATAGACCAGAAAATGTAATCAGGTCTGGTTAAGGTCAAGTATACCCGCTCTGATCCAACTTGCTTTCAGCTCTGAAGGACAAACATCCTTTTCCAAGCTTTAAGGGGTAAAAATGTCGTACTTATCCCTTCTTCATCAGAGAGCTTCATTTTTTTTTAATCAGCTAATGAGCATCGTTGGTCAATTTGTATTGCTGGTTAATGGATTAAGTTTTCGTTAATGGGCCATGCATCCTGCCTTCATGGCGGATGTGGGTTGAAGGCTTAAAAATCACTGAAGTTGATAAGATGCAGGTTGATGATGTCAGATGTAGCTTCTCTCTTCAAAAACTTTTTTTCTAAGCTGCTTTTGAATTAAAATTTCAAGTGATAACATCTTCCATTATGAATACCAGAAAGGTTTTTTTCTTAAAAAATATTAAATTCAGAACCTTTCTACAGTCGAGATTGTATTCTATTTTATGAATACAAAAAAGTAGAGAAAGAAGGGCGGAGTTGAGATCCCACAAGATAGCTTCTGTGTGATTCATAACACAAAATGCAACCCAATCTACCATTCCATTTGCCTCTTGGTAGGTACGGGTCACCTTGAAAAAATTAAGAGAATCCAACATCTACAATCCTGGATGAGAGGGTGCCTCAGAAGCAATGTGTGACAACTGCTAGATGATTGCACTCGAATGTTCTTCAAACACATGGTCTGCCCTCAGGATCCCGGTAATATAGGTCAGTCCTTCCCATGCTCCATGTAGCTCAGCTATTAAAGTAGTAGTGTTAAATAACTAGGTGATACTAGCATCAAGGAGGCTCCATGACTTCTGATAACAAACGCCGCTCTAGCATGGGCTTCACTATCATGTACCTACCATCCAAAGTAATCTTAAGGAAGCAAGAAAATGATGGCTCTCATGAGAAGAAGATCAACTGGAGGGAGGATGCTAGATCAGCAAAGGAGCCATAGATTTTCCTATCTATCAACGAATCCTAGATAGTAATGATCTGAATAAATTCACAGATATAAATTGAAGCTTTCACCCAGATCAACTTAGGATTTCATGAAAAAGATCGGCAATTTTGTCAAATTTACCCTTCAAAGATAAAATTTGGATGGTATATACGGACCAATCATACTAATAATTACCCACTACCTTTTCAAAAAATATTTTTAAAAATAGTATAGCTTATTCGATTCTTATCATATTAATTTTCTTTAGTTGTACCACTCTTTCGTAACTTTACAGTATCAGTAGAGTATATCCACGCATTAGGTATCAGGTTTGAGATGGAGTTTTTTTATGTTGGAACTCGCGCCTATCGTTCCCTCGCACACCGCACAGGTACCAAAGTACTCCGAATTCCTTTCATCATCATCTGGACAGATCATGAATCGGAACTTGCACGATCCAACGGCGAAGGAATGCATAACGTTTTTTGCAGTGAAAGATACAGCTCCTGTCCCTATTCATTTTAGGGAATAAATATCACACCGCTGAGTCTCCGACACGTTTCCTTTCACGAGGGTGGGTTTTATTTATTTATTTTTTTTGGTACAATCCACGTGGGAAGGTCTGAGAGGTTTGGTTTTGGGATTTTTTTTTTTAAATATTATTTTTTTAATATTTATTTTACAATCTACACCTTTTCTAATTTATTTTTTAAAATATCATAATTTAGATGAGATGGCACGGACATGATGAAATCGCATGTTAATAAAAATCATATTTTCAACATACTGGTGAAATAGATAAAAAATTTAAAATTTAAATTTAATTAAAAATTTAAAATAAAAATTATATGTTGAACAAACGATTTTTATCTTTTTGGATGAAATCGCACATTCAAGGTGCAGTTTATTTATTTTTTTTTTTTTCTGTTCCTGCACTTTTTTTTTTATTTTTGGGGATGCAGGTGGAGGCTTTGCCGGAATTGGAGAGGGAGGGGAGGGGGGCCATCCAGGGCCGGCCCTGAGGCAGGTCAAATTGGGCGACCGCCCCAGGCCCCAGGTCTAGACTTTGTATTGACATTCCAATAAGATGCAAAGATGACTTTCTACAATATTATAATAAGAAAAATAATTAAATAGATTAATGATGGGTTTTATACACTGCTTAAAGAATATATTTATAGAAAATTATTGCACGTAGATTAATTTTTTAATAATAATTAATATTTAAAGTATGTTAATTTTTAATAGAGAAGGTCTCATTTTTTCATTTAGCCCTAGGTCTAAAAAATATCAGAACCGGCCCTGGGGCCATCGATCGGCTGGAGGGTAGTGGCCGGGCAGTGGGATGTGGTGTCGGAGAGAGGGGGGCGATAGGTGCGGGCGTAGCTGCTGGGGGAGGGTGGAAGAGATTGTAGGGTGGGGGAGTGTGCTTTTGCGTTCGCGCGGACGTCCGTCGGGGCTTCGGAGGGAGAGGAGGGGTAGTCTTCGCATAGAGCCGAGGATGGACGTCAGGTGCGACGTAGACGGTAGCAGGGTAGGGCCGCGATGGGTGCAGTGCGGATGGCCGCGATGGGTGCCTCGTGAGGGGAGAGCATGGCAGAACAGGCATGGGGCCATGGTGGGTGCCTCACGATGGTTTAGCAGCACGGGGGCATGGGTGGCGCATCGGAGGGAGATGGGTGCAGGTCAGCTGCCTACAGAGGAAGGCCGAGGATCGGCCGGGGGGGTTGGGAGGAAGGGAAGGAAGAAACAAGGGAGAAAAAATAAAAAAAGATAATAAAATATTTTTATTTTATTAATAAATAAAATATTATTATTCGATAAATATTTTATTATTCAAATATTTAAATACTAATAAAATAATAATAATTTATTATTAATCAAAAATAACATATTATTATTAATCAAATAATAATATTTTATTATTAATAAGATAAAATATTTATTATTAACCAAAAAATAATATTTTATTCATCAAACAATAATATTTTTAATAAAATAATAATATTTATTATTAATCAAATATTTAAATACTAATCAAATACTAATAATTTGTTATTAATCAAATAATAATATAATATTATTTATCAAATAATAATATTTTATTATTTATAAGATAAAATATTTATTACTAAATAATAAATAATATTTTTATTAATCAAATAGTAATAATTTTTAATAAAATAATAATATTTATTATTAATCAAATATTTAAATGCTAATCAAATATTAATAATTTATTATTAATCAAATAATATATTTTATTATTAATCACATAATAATATTTTATTATTACTCATATAATAATATTTTATTATTAATAAGATAAAATATTTATTACTAAACAAAAATAATATTTTTATTAATCAAATAATAATATTTTTAATAAAATAATAATATTTATTATTAATCAAATATTTAAATACTAATCAAATAATAATAATTTATTATTAATCAAATAATAATATTTTAGTATTAATCAAATAATAATATTTTATTATTTATCAAATATTTGATTATGTTATTATCTAGCAAATAATAATATTTTATTATTAATAAGATTAAATATTTATTACTTAATAAAAAATAATATTTTTATTAATCAAATAATAATATTTTTTTAATAAAATAATAATATTTATTATTAATCAAATATTTAAATACTAATCAAATAATAATAATTTACTATTAATCGAATAATAATATTTTATTATTAATCAAATAATAATATTTTATTATTTATCAAATATTTGATTATTTTATTATTATTTTTATTTATCAAATAATATGTTATTATTTGATTAATAATAAATATTATTATTTTATTAATAAAAAATATTACTGTTTGATTAATAAAAATATTATTGTTTGTTTAGTAATAAATATTTTTATCTTGTTAATAATAAAATATTATTATTTCATAAATAATAAAATATTATTATTTCATTAATAATAAAATATTATTATTTGATTAATAATAAATTATTATTATTTGATTAGTATTTAAATATTTAATTAATAATAAATATTATTATTTTATTAATAAAAATATTACTGTTTATTAATAAAATCTTTTATTATTTATCAAATAAAAATATTTTATTATTAATCAAATAAAAGCATGATTTATAATCTATAAAAATAAAAATAAGTAAATTTATAGATTGATTATATAATTATAGGTGTCAATAACTTAATGATCAGCAACTAAGTTAATACCGCTCTTTCATTAGGTATCAGGTTTGAGATGGAGTTTTCTTGCGCTGGAACTCGCGTCTATCGTTCGGGTGAAGGCAGAATATGTCAATTTATTTATGTTCAGCATGGTAGCATCGCACCCGAAGAAATAAACAAGCTACAGCCAGGACAGGATTGGACTCATTGGAGAAAGCTGTATGAAATAAACAATGGGTCCGAAGGCACCGCGGAGGATACATTATGAAACTGTCGGCCCCGTCGTGGTAGGTTTGCACATCGTGTCAAGGGAAATTATATCATTGCTGGTCGCATTCAATCCTCGGGGATCTTCTACCACAAAAAAAAAAACCTTGGGGATCCTCAAGATTCGTATCTCGCACTGGTTTGGGCTTCATCTTTCATGCGAAAAACTGTTTGTTCATTTTTTTTTTCGCAATATTGACCGTTAGATCGCACATCGCATTAGATATCAAAGTACTTCGAATTTCTTCCTTCATCATCTGTACAGATCATTCTGAGGATTTTACTTCATCCAACGGTGGATTCGCACGAAGGAATGTATATCCTTATTTGGAGTGAAATATACAACCCCTGTCCCTAATCATGTTAGAGAAGAAATATCAAACCATTGTAATATCCCTTTCGCGGGGATTTTTATTTTTTTATTTTTGCCCTTTTGGGGGTACGATTCACGGGAGAGGATGAAAGGTTTGGTTTTGCCGGTTGTCAACCAAATCATATTGTACAAATAAAAAAAGAAAAACGAAATTATTATTTAGTACAGCTGTTCGCCAGTCCGCGCCGATGGACTCGCTGGTCCTCGTATAAGAAAACGAGGTACAGACGCTCGGAAGGAAGCTTGCTCCCATGGCCACCCTCGCATCTGTTTCCAGTTTCGATGACTCGATCCAACCAGACTCGAAACGAAAGCAAGAGGGAGAAGAACAAACTCCGAAACAGTCGGGAGAATTCGACGATCTCATCTCCACCCTCCCACTAGATGAAGGATTGGTTCCCATCCGCCTCCGCCAATACCAAGGCGTCTGGATCCCTGAATACTTCCTCGGGGGCATCATCGCCGTCCGGCAACGCTTCACGGCCCGTCCTGATGACCTCCTCCTCGTGAGCTACCCCAAGTCCGGAACCACCTGGCTAAAGGCCCTGGCCTTCGCCATCATGACTCGAACCCAACACCCTTTGGCTCACCACCCGCTCCTTAGCCTCAACCCCCATCAGTGCGTGGAGTCGCTGGACAGACTCTTCTCTGATGGCAAACAGTCCAAGGTTCAAGCCCTGCCCTCTCCTCGGATTTTCAGCTCCCACACGCCTTACTCTCTGCTATCGGACTCGATCAAGGGTTCCGGCTGCCTCATCATATACATCTGCCGAGACCCTAAGGATGTGATAGTCTCCCGGTGGCATTTCAACGCGAAGATGAGGTCAAAGACGTCCAAGGAGCCGACTCCCTTGATGAAGGCCTTCGAGATGTTCTGCGAGGGCGTTTGCCCGTTTGGGCTGGTATGGGACCACGCTCTCGGGTACTGGAAAGAGAGCTTGAGAAGGCCCGACAAGGTGCTGTTCTTGAAGTACGAGGAGCTGATGGAAGAGCCGGTGGCAAAGGTGAAAAGAATGGCGGAGTTCATGGGATGTCCATTCTCGCCGGACGAAGAGAAGGAAGGGATGGTGGAGGAGGTCATAAGGTTGTGTAGCTTTGAGAAGCTCAGCAACCTAGAGATAAATACTACTGGTGTAATTAACTCCAAAGACCCGACAGCTCCCCCAACATTTGCGTCTTTCTTTAGGAAAGGGAAGATGGGGGATTGGAAGAACCATCTGAGTCCGAAAATGGCGCAGAGGCTGGACGAAATCACCCAAGAGAAGCTAGAAGGATCCGGTCTAACCCTTGGAAGAACATGCTTGGAAGCTGCTGCGAAGGAGGAGAATCCAGTTCACCAAGTGTAGTAGCATGCTTTAATTTTCTGAGAAAGATCATGAATTAAATGTACCGTTCAGAGTGTGATTTACCTTATTCTATCCTTTTCTGAAGACCATGGAAAGGATCCGCTCTGACCTCTGGGAGAACCTGCTTGGAAGATGCTGCAAAGGAAGAGAATCAGGTTCATCAAGTTTTACATGCTTTTGTGAGAAATATCATGAATTAAATGTGCCTCAAAGTGTGATTCACCTTCTTTTATCCTTTTATAAACAAACTGGGCGAAGGTATTCTTTCCTCCGCTTGCATCACAAAGAAAAAGAGTGTGATTTAACTCTCTTTATAAACTTTGTTGTCCCATCATGAGTTTATTATTCCAATGAGATATGTCCATCACATGGATAAGTCATCACAACTATAAACAACTCTGTAGCTTGAATCATTTCGAAGAGCAACTCTTTCAGACATCCATGTACACAAAGATAACCCTATATTAGGTAGTGAGAAAAAGTTATGGGGTTGATATATTATTTGGGTCCAAAATTTAATGATTTAAGCGTGCGGCTCAGCTTGAATTCCAACATGTGTGTGTATAGGTATGCGCAAAAAAAAAAAAAAATGTCACGCAGCTGATGGATCCTCATTGTGCTGTATTGTCTATTCGATATATTTATCAAAAAATAGATAATACAGTAGATTGGATTGTAATTTTTATAGTAATATATTTAGAATATTGAATCTAAAGGTCAGGAGTTATTTGTCCGTCAATTTTATATGATATTTTATATCTTAATTATTTGAGTTATTGCCGGTCTGTTTGTATTAAAAAAAATTAGAGAGGTTACATAGTCAAATTAATTTGGATGGGTTTAGCTGCAATCTGGGAGTGAAGGTTTAGTTTAATTTGCCAGCTTTTTATTGTATTTTTGGATTTCTGCTTGCACTCGCTTGCTATTGTAATGGAAGCCAGCGCATGCCGCCGTGCAGGGTTCTGCCCAAAGTGTTTCAATTTTTTTTTTGGTGAGAGGAAAGTGACCCAATTTATTGTCCTTGTGTATGAATGATTGCAGAGAATATGTCTTATCTTGACGCCAGCTGTCTTCACTATCGATCCAAGTGGTGTGGGTGCGGAGTTTTTTCGTGCGTTCCCTTTTTCTTCTGATTTTCCTTTCTCGTTTTGACATTTGAAGGGGGCTTTTGTAACTCACTATCCTCTGCTTTTCTGAGAGACTCGTTTATTGGAGGGAAGTGGGGGGCGACCACCGCTTTGGTATCTGGCTTTGGAATTATCCAAGGCCTGTTTGGTTGGGTTACGTTAGGTAATGGGTAATCTGATAATGTCTAAAAATTATTTATTTAAAAAAATAATTATAAAAAAAATAATTTTTATTATATTGAGTTGATGAGAATTTTTTTAAATAATAATATTAAAAAAATTATTATATTTGATTGAAAATAAATTTACATAGAAATTAATTAAATTTATAAATATATTTTTAAAAATAAAATAATTTTTTAATATTCGAATAGTATTGTCATCTTCAATTAATTTTTATGTAATGACTTTAATCACATAGCCGTTTATATAATACTATCTCCATCTTAATTTTTTTTATAAAATTTTTTTTTGAATGTATTTGAAAGATATTAGGATAAATTTAACAATTAAATATACAATTTTATTGGTGGTATTTTTGTCAGGTATGGATTATCGTAATTTTATCAAATATCAATCTTCATGATATTTATTTTATCTTCTTTCTCCGAAAAATAAATATGGGATCTATCAATTTTTTTACTATCTCTTTCTTTCTTTTTTTCATACCAAATATGGTAATCTAACATGAGAATTATTTTTTCATGCCAGATTATCCTCAATCAAACTATCCTTAAGAGAAATTCTTTGTACACCGAAAGTGGTGGAGAAAATTTGAGATGGAGCATATCTCTTTAGTTGATTGGTCCATATAGAATGGAGCAATCAGCTCCTCCTAGCCGCCAACTCGAAACAAAAATCATATGAGACGGGCACTATAGGCTATCATATAGGGTGGGCCTTATTTTATAACATATATTTTTATATATTTAAAAAAAAATTAGAAGTCAAATATGAATTAAATTTCTCCTATTAACAGAGTCCCTTAGTTTCATAACTAAAATAATTAAAAAAAATAAAATACACACTTAAGAAAGATCCTTTATAACTGTCTATATCCTCCTTCCTCATCAAGTCTCTCTATCCATAGTCCTCATCAAACCACTTATACTATTTATAAAGTTTTCCTCCTGAGTCTCTCACTACAACAAAACAGGATATTAGCGACGAAAAAAATTATCGTTAATAATCGATTTTCGTCGCTAATAGTTACTAGCAATAAAATTTTTATCATTAATATTTAGTCGAAAATAATACCATCGTCGATAATTTTTTATACCAAAATTTTTTTTTTATCGTAAATAATCAATATTATCGATAAAAAATTTTCATCATTAAAAAAACTATTTTTTCTAAAAATTATTTACGATAAAAGTTTTTAGTCATAAGAAAAGATAATTTATGATAAAATTAATTATTTATGATGAATTTTATTCATCGCTATTAATTTAATTAAAATTTTTATAAAAATTAAATTTAAAAAAATATCAGCGATGTAAATTTTTTATCACAAATATCATAATTTTTGACGTAAATTTTTATCACTAATAAATATTAAATTAATAATGATAAAAGATTTTCATCATTATTAATTTAAATAAAATATTTTATAAAAATTAAATTTAAAAAAAATAGCAACGTGAACTTTTCATTGTAAATATCATTATTTATGATGAAAATATTTTCATCGCTATTGATTTAATTAAAATTTTTTATAAAAATTAAATTAAAAAAATATTAGTGGTGTGAATTTTATGTCACAAATATTTCAATTTTTGATGTAAATTTTTTTTGATAATAAATTTTTAATTATTTATGATGAAAATATTTTCATCACTATTAATTTAATATAAAATTTTAATATTATTAAATTTATTAAAAAAATTTATTTACATTCAATTTTTTATCGCTAATATATTTTTTGGTGACTAATATTTCATCAAAAATAATTCCATCTCTAATAATTTATAGATACTTTTTTAAAAATAATTTATGAATATATATATTTAATTTATACTTATAATATTTTTTATAAATTAAAAATTAAAAATTAAAATAAAAAATTTGCACAATAAATTCATAAATAAATTTTATCATTTTATTATATTAAATTAAAATTATAAGAGGTCTAAAATAAAAATAAAAAGTTACACAAATAAGCCATCAAGTGTCGGCATTTGTAGAAACAAAATGGACTAGAGAAGGAGAGCGCTCGGATGAGCTCGGACCGGCCTACTGCTGCCTCATCAGCTGCATCATCTGCTCCATCTGTGCCATTCGCTCCATCATCTGGATTTGGAGCCGCTGGTACTCATCGATGCATACAGTCAACTCATCAGCTCGCTACTCAGTCTGCCTCTGCACTTCCACCAGTCGAGCATCGCAGACAGCATAGATGTCAACCCTGGATGAACGTGAGGATGAGGGAGCAGTGATCCCATGCCCTAGACCCCTAACATAATAGGATCTCGTACCAAGCACCTTATCACAGATCTCGTCATCTGTAGGTGTGGTCGAGCTCTCAAAGATAGACTGGGATCTGATGTCTATCATACGGTTCTGAAAATTAATGTTATAGCTATTTTAATTTTATACTGAAAATCAAACTGTAAATAAAAAAAAATAATTGAAAAAACTTACAAAGAGCTCCTGGCTCTCCATCGTCCACTCTCTTGACCATTGCTGGTGGGTCTGCTGGTAGATATTGATCCTACCAAGAAGCTCGCCACTCTCAGCATCTCTTTACAATTTGAGAATAATTAATTAAAAAATTTTTAAATAGCTAGAGAATTATATACTAATTAGAAATTACTTACCAACTACTCTATGTGATGAGCGAACGACCTTAAACCCCCAAACCCCCATAATGCGGTATCGTCTGTTTAGTCCGATTCGCGACATTCTGAACACATTTTCTCTGTACAGTTAGTAGTCAAATTAGTAGATAACAAACTGAATTTAAGAATAAATGATTCAATCATTAAACTCTAAAAAAAAGTTTGGATGTGTAATATGATATGTCAGATTCTCATAATACCTGTATAGAACAATCCAATCATCCATAGTGATGCTGTCATAGGGCCGCTGCCATGCTGCCTCCACCCCATGATCCTGCATCACATGGTATCAATACTGATGGATGTGATGGCGATATTCCTTGAAACGTAAAGATAAATGAGCGTCCACAGCTCGTCGTACGCGATCCTCCTCAAAATCAAAAATATCAAATACACCCTACCAATAACAAATATTAGAAGAATACCATGCTAATTAAATATTTATAGTATAATTTATTTTACTAGTAACTGGATGTAGGAAACCTCTCTCTGAGCTGGTACAACATGACGTCAATCGAAAAGCATCACGGGGGCATAGCTGCGGCATATGATGCTCAGCTCGATCTGTCACGGCTCGCACCATCTCCTAATGGACCTGGTGTAGCCGCGTGGTATCTCGATACGAAGATGCTGTCCCGAATGCTCGCATCTCCAACGCTCTAGAGCGAGGTTCTTCGATGGATCTCGCCCTCACCTCACTACTGGTGGAGACTGGCCTGAAACAACAATAAATAAATCATTAATATAATAGCTATCCAAATAAAAAAATTAAATTTTATTATATAAAAAATATAATAATACCACTCGGATCCACCTCACTCGAATCCACCTCACTAGGATTTGCCAGTGCAGGATCCTTTGGCGACGAAGCTGGTGTGGCAGTGGAAATTGATGAAGGCACCTCAGCCTCCGGGGTAGATTGTGAATGCGAACATCGTTGTCTGTCTCCTGGTGTCATATCTATAATTTTTGACATATAAATGAATATAATATTAAACAATAATAATCAAAAATAAATTATATTCTAATGAATAGAATTATATCATATACCATTATTGCAAGAGAAGATTGAACAAAGAATATAGATCTACCCATCAATATTCGTATCTTCCTCGATGTGTAGATCCTCCTTCGAATCACAATAATCGACATATGTGTAAACCTAATCCTGAGGATCCGATGATTTTTTTTTATAAAATATTTTTTACCTAAAAATAATAAATAATTTTTTTTTAAAAAATATTTTTTATTGAAAAATATTTTTTTAAAATATTTTTTCTCTTAAACGAGCTTCGGACTCGGCCTCCCATAGCCCTCGCTCCCACGGTGCCAGCGTCGTCACACACCCTACGCTGTCCGAACTCGACCTCCGTGACCCTCGCACCTGCGGCACCACTGCCGTCACCCACCCCACGTGAGCCACCCCCCGCGGTGCCGCCGCCCTCTCCAACCCCCCGCGATTCGGATTCCAACTTGGATCCTGATCTAGATCCCAATTTGAATCGGGATCTCGATCCGGATCCCAATTTCGATCCAGTTTGGATTGTGATCCAGATTTAATTTTTATTAATCAAATAATAAAATATTTGATTAATATTTTATTTTTTTACTTTTTTATTTTTTTATTTATTTTTTTCATTCTTTTTTCTTTTTTTTTTCTTTTCCCCCCCTCCTTTCTCTATTCCCTTCCTCCCCGCCATCACCCACCCCTCCTCGACCGACCACCTCCCCACCATCACCCACCCCTCCCCGACTGACCCCCTCCTTGGTTTACCCACTCTACGGCCTCATGGCACCGCTATGTCGCGGTTGAGCCCATCACTGCCCCGTTTCGCCCCTGGCCACCTCCCGACCCCATCTCTGCCGGCTGACCCCATCCCCAGCCTCGTGGCACCGCCGGCTGCCCACGGCCACCTCCCTGCCCCCGTCTCATCCCCCTGCTGGCCCTCGACCCCATCCCCACACCCGTTTCGCCCCGAGTTGCCCCCTGACCCCATCTTTGCCAACCGACCCCCTTTCGAGCCCCATGGCGTCGTCGGCCGCCCACGACCACCTCCCCACCCTCGTCTTACCCTTGGCCACCCCCCGAACCCATCCCTGCCCTTGTTTCGCCCCCGACTGCCCCCCGACCCCGTCTCCATCGACCGACCCCCTCCCCGACCTTGTGGCGTCACCGGCCACCCATGGCCCCCCCTCGCAACCCCCTCCACCCCCGATGGCCTGATCAACACAGAAAAAAAAAGGGTTGAAAGAACCTTACCTCCGACAGACAGCAACGACGACGGTGGTGCGGCCACTACACGGACGATGGCAGCAACGGTGGAGACAGGCTCACCGACAGGAAGAGAGGGGGAGAGCACGGAGAGGGAGAGGGGAGAGGGAGAGAGGAGAGGGGAGAGGGGAGAGCACGGAGAGGGAGAGGGAGAGAGGGGAGAGGGGAGGGGGAAGAGGATTTCGTGCGAAAGAATGTCGAGTTGACGTGCATTGAATGCAGAACTATTAGCGATAAAAATTTTTATTGCTAATAATATTATTAGCGATAAAAAATTATTTTCATCGCTACTAATTTTTACAAAAAAAAAATTTCTACTAAAAATATTTTTCATCAAAAAAAAATATTTACGCTGAAAAAAAATTTCATCGTTAATAATATTATTAGCAACAAAAATTTAATTTTCATCATCAATAAATCCTATCAAAAAAAAAATTTTCACTAAAAAATTTTTTCATCCAAAAAAATTTATTGACAATGAAACAAAAAATTTTATCATTAATAAATTTATTAGCAATGAAAATTCAAAATTTATCGCCAATAATTTTTGCCAAAAAAAATTCTCATTAAAAATTTTTTCCATCTAAAAAATTATTTACGATGAAAAAAAAAATTTAGTCATTAATATGATTATTAGTAATGAAAATTTAGTTTTTGTTGTCAATAATTCCCGCCAAAAAAAAATTTCTCATTAAACAAATTTTTTCTCTAAAAGAATTTTGAAAAAAAATATTGATGATGAAAATATAAAATTTCATCGTTAATAAGCTTATTAGCAACATAAATTCAATATTCGTCACCAATAATTAATTTCTTCACTAATTTTTTTTTTCAAAATTTAAGGACTATTTGCGATGAAAATTCATTTTACATCGTTAATAATTAAATATCTTTTCAATAATAATTTTATAAAAAAATAATTTTAGATTTTTCTCACCAAGAAATTTTTTCATCCAAAAAATTTAACAACAAAAAATGATATTAAAAAAATATTTATGATAAAAAATAAAATTAATTTTCTTTAATATAAAAATTTTTGGTCGAAATTTTTTTTAAAATAATTTCATCAAAAAAAATAATTTTTTATTCATCAAGAAAATTTATATAAATAGTAAATTTATGATTTTTTTTTCAAAAAATTACGTACATAAAAAATATAATTTACTAAAAATTTAATTTACATCGTTAATAATTGTTATAAGGACAGCTCTTCGACTTCCATAATAGAATAAAAATTATAGGAGATTGATAGCTTTAAGAGCTTTGATCTCCAAAAAGCTCATCTTATTTTTAGAGTTTTTGTTTCGAAAGTCAGAGTACGAGAATATCGTAGAGTTGTATGAACATCAAAGATCTAGCAATTAACCAAAATCAAAGCAAACCTGCGGGTAGTGTAAGTTGTGTTATAAAGCACAAGTTCATATTTATGCTTTGCATTGCTAGGAAGATGAGTGCTCGTATTATTTATCTTCTCATGATTGAAATTTCTACAGAGATATATTTGAGCATCGATCGATATGGAAAGCGATCGTGGAGGCTCTTTTCATGCAGCTTAAGATAATCACTCTATCAGAAAGATTCATTGATATCACTAGTAACAGTGACAGTGATGAACAGATGAATTTTAAGTCACAAATAAACATATAGCTCATTTCATTCAAAAAGATTTATTTATTCTAATTTGCAAATATCACCTGCTTTCATATGATTATTTCATACAAAAAGTTTGGTCTGAATCATAACTCACATTTACTTCTTTACCATGTAAAAAGATAGAAGATATATAAAGCTACTACAAAAAATAAATACACTTGTGTTACACAAAATCAAAAATTTAAATTTTATGATTTTTATAAAGTTTTGATATTTTTACATATTGACGATGGAAATATTTTCATTGTAAATAAAGATATTTACGATGAAAATAAAATTTTCATCATAAATAACATTATTTACGATGAAAAATTTCATCATAAATAATAAATATTGATTTTTTTAAATTTTTAATTTTTTTAAGTATTTACGATGAAAATATTTTCATTGTGAATAATCAAGAATTTATGATAAAAATAAAAGTTTCATCATAAATAATAATTATTTATGATGAAATATTTTTATCATAAATAATCAATAATTTTTAAATATTTTAAATATTTTATTTTTTTAAAATAATGATGATGAAAATATTTTTATCATAAATAATCAAATATTTATGATAAAAATTATTTTTAGTTGTAAATACTTGATTATTTATGATGAAATATTTTTATCAAAAATAATCTGTAATTTTTAAATTTTTTATTTTTTTTAAAATATTGGCGATGAAAATATTTTTATCATAAATAATCGAATATTTATGATAAAAAATATTTTTGATCATAAATTCCCAATTATTTATGATAAAATATTTTTATCATAAATAATTTAAATTTTTTAAATTTTTTATTTTTTGAAATATTGGCGATAAAAATATTTTCATCATAAATAATCAAATATTTATGAGAAAAATTATTTTCAATCATAAATATTCAATTATTTATGATAAAATATTTTCATCATAAATAATCTATAATTTAAATTTTTTTTAATTTTTTATTTTTTTTTAAAATATTGATGATAAAAATATTTTCATCATATATAATCAAGTATTTATGATAAAAATTATTTTTAATCATAAATATATAATTATTTATGATGAAATATTTTCATCATAAATAATCTATAATTTTTATTTTTTTTTATTTTTTTTATTTTTTTAAAATATTGGTGATGAAAATATTTACATCGTAAATAATTAAATATTTATGATAAAAATTATTTTTGATCATAAATACTTAATTATTTATAATAAAATATTTTAATTATAAATAATCTATAATTTTTAAATTTTTAAATTTCTTATTTTTTCAAAATATCGATGATAAAAATATTTTCATAGTAAATAAATGAGTATTTATGATGAAAATTATTTTTGATCATAAATACTTAATTATTTATGATGGAATATTTTTGTTGCTAATAATCTGTAATTTTTAAATTTTTTATTTTTTTTAAAAATATTGGTGATAAAAATATTTTCATCGTAAATAATTGAGTATTTATGATAAAAATTATTTTTAATTATAAATACTTAATTATTTATAATAAAATATTTTTATTATAAATAATATATAATTTTTGAATTTTTTAAATTTTTTATTTTTTTTAAAATATTGACGATGAAAATATTTTCATCATAAATAATTGAGTATTTATGATGAGAATTATATTTGATCATAAATACTTAATTATTCATATTAAAATATTTTTATCATAAATAATCTATAATTTTTAAATTTTTTATTTTTTTAAAATATTGATGATAAAAGTATTTTTATCTTAAAAAATTGAGTATTTATGTTAAAAATTATTTTTAATTATAAATAATTAATTATTTTTGATAAAATATTTTTATCATAAATAATATTTAAATTTAAGTTTTTTTATTTTTTTAAAATATTGATGATGAAAATATTTTTATCGTAAATAATTGAGTATTTATGATAAAAATTATTTTTGATCATAAATATTCAATTATTTTGATGGAATATTTTTATCATAAATAATCTATAATTTTTGAATTTTTTAAATTTTTTATTTTTTTCAAAATATTGATGATAAAAATATTTTCATCGTAAATGATCGAGTATTTATGATGAAAGTTATTTTTGATCGTAAATACTCAATTATTTATGATAGAATATTTTTATCATAAATAATTTATAATTTTAAAATTTTTAAAATTTTTTATTCTTTTCAAAATATTGATGATGAAAATATTTTGAATGTAAATAATCTAGTATTTATGATAAAAATTATTTTTGATCATAAGTATTTAATTATTTATGATAAAATATTTTTATTGCAAATAATATATAATTTTAAAATTTTTTATTTTTTTTCAAATATTGATGATGAAATTTCTTCATTTGGAATAAGTTTATTATCGATGAAAAAATATTTTCATCATAAATACTGAAATTATTTTTGATGAATATATTTTTATCATGAATATTTAAAAATTTAAAACTAAATAAATAATACATTATTTATGATAAAAATATTCATCATAAATAATTCATATTTATACTAAAATTTTTTTCATCTCTGATAAAAATTATTTGCAACGAAAAAATATCTTTATCATAAATATTTTATTATTTATGATAAATATAAATTTTTATCGTAAATATTGTTATTGGTAATAAAAATTATTTGTATCGCAAATAATTCTATCATAAAAATATTCTTTTTTTGTAGTGTCTTTCTCCTCTTCCAAACCCTATGCACCATCTTTGCTATCTATAAGGTCTTCCTCATGTCCCATTCTTCATTTTCAATTTTTTTTCTAAGATTTTTGTATCTAAAAATTTATGAAGTGTATCATTTTACCTAGAGATGTATATTAGAACATTGGATGAATATTTTATTGGATACATTATAAGAAAAAAATACTATTAGCGATGGCCAATTACTATCGCTAATAGTTAGTTCTCCATCGCTAATGCTATTAGCAATGGACTCCGCCACTAAAAATTTGATGAAAATAATCTCGTTACTAATTACCATTATTAGCAACAGTAAATTTGTTAGATGTATGTCCTAGAAGCCAATATGACTGACACATTGTAATAAATCTAGGATACAATTTTATACTTAATACATTGATTTGATCAATAAAAGGATAAGTTTATTTTTCATTCAAGTGTGATATGTCCTTGAATCGTTCATGAAATTAACTTTCGATACATATTCTCAAAGAGTTGAGAATTAGAGACATATATTTAATTCTTAAATACTCTCGATCATAGTATCATCATGAGGATGGTGATCGATTCAGATAGACCGACACACAGATAGCTTTCTTCGGGATAGATGAGTCTTTGATCTACAGTGTAGAGATACTGGATGATGAGTGCGGATAGTTGTTAGAGAACAACTAGTACTGAGCATAACCATACGAAAGATCACTTGAATTTCTATTCGATCGTCAGTAATTATCTCGATGCTGCAGTTGTATAAATGATCCTTTGATCTGAGATAGTATGACTGCTCATAATGAAGCTGCTAAAATTTGACTGACACATAAACATGGGTCTCAATAAGCCCTTGTAGTAGATATTGACGATAGTTAATCCATTGAAGGAGTAGAGTGCACATCAAGATGGGATCTATCGATCTTGATAGAGAGAAGTAGTCTTATAAAATTTGAGAAGCTAAGTTCGAGAGTCTGTGGCGATAGCAGTGTGATTGATGAAAAAAAAATTTCATAGGAATTACAATTGGATATGAGCTGATCGAATCTATCATCTGACTAATGTTGAAGTTTGATGATTTATCCATAACCTGCCATCTAGTCGGAACTCAAGATAGAAGAACTAAATCACATGTTAACTACACCTTGATATTTATTTTTGGTTCTACTGGGTTGCTACTACATACTGCTAGGTATCACTGATGGATTGTGAGAGCTCACTAGGATTGTTCAGGATCGACAATCCTTGATGAGTTAGAGTAGAATTATTCTGACCTATTGAAGATAGTTTCAATGATACTTCAATAGAGATCATTGTATATCTCACTACTAGATAAAATTGAACCTATGAGATCATACAATAAAGAAATTAGATCTGGAATAAGCAATTGGACTTATGAAGTATCAATTGGATTTAAAAAAACCCGATTGGGTTCAAGGTAACCTTGCTAGCACGGTTAGACCCAAGTTTCTCTTTATGCTTGATTTTCTTATTTGATAAGATAATTTAAACTTAATTATCCATTAATAACCTAAATGAATTAGATTCATTGAACTCTAATTATTGAGTGTCTAAGATTTTGGATCAAATGAATTAAGGGTGCAAGTTCCTAATTAATTTTTTTGATAGTTAAGTTGGGGCGCCACCTTGATTTGATCAAATTGGACGTGACCATGTTTTAGAAAGCATGTGAATTCCTATTGGGGCATCCCTTGGGTGTATTTTGGAGTGTGATTTAGTGGGTGCAAGGGCTCCTAGAGTTGGCGCCTAATAGGTTTGTTAATGGAAGTTGAATAACTTAAGTTATTAGGAAACCTAATACAACTAGGACATGTATTATGAGATTGAATAAGATTCAATCTTTATGTCTATTTAAAAGGGCCTCCTCTAACACTACAAGAAAACAGTGGATTAACGACCTTTTTTTGCTGACGCTTTTGGGAAGCGTCGGCAGGTTGCGCTGACCTGCCGACGCTTTTAAAAAGCGTCGTCGTTTAACGACGCTTAAAAGCGTCGTAAAACTATCAACGTCAACGCCGACACTTTTAGCAAAAGCGTCGTTAAATAAAGCAAATACCGACGCTTTTGTACAGTATTTAACGACGCTAAAAAGCGTCGTTAGTTCGTTTAATACCCCCAATCTCCCGTGCCCTAATCTATCTCCCGCCGCCCCTGCTTTCCATCCTTTCCTCCGCCGACCTGTGGTAGCGCAGCCGCCGTCCGTGAGCGCCGGCACTCCGGTCTTCCTCGCCGCCGTCTTCGAGTACCTGTCCTCCGAGGTTGGTCCTTCTCCTCCCTTTTTCTCTTCGTCATTTAAGCTTTTGAGCGTCTAAGAGGGATGTATCGTGGTGCTTCCCTGCTGCTAAGAGGGATTTGAAATACGATTTACAGGTCGGCCGGCTTCTTTCCTTTCGGTCAGACTGGAGTTCGGAGGCAGAGAGCTTGGCGACCCTTTGGATTCCTCGCGAATCGTCGGAGGTTTGTGCTCGGGTACGGTTAGTAGCTGGTGTAACGATCCTTTTCTTTTTGTTTCTAATACTATTTTGATGAATATTCGATAGAAATGTTGCAACTCCTCCGCCTCTCCTTCGTCTTCTTCTAATAAGAATTCGCGGCGGCTTCCTCTCTCCCCAAATGTGGAGCCGTCTCCAGCTTTTTCTTCCATCCAACAAAACCTAACCCTAGATCTTTGGCCGTAGATCTCATCGTTCTTACCGCCTACGCTGATCCTCCAAATCTCCGACTCCCACCGTTCCACAATCATCGAGATATCCGGTGGATGTTGCTCTTTGGTGGCGGAGCCGTCGTGTTTCTTGAATCTTTCAGCCTTTCTTTTCGAAGTCGATAAAGTATAGGTCTGATGCTTCAGCCTTTCTTTATTTTTGTGCCCTAGAGTGGAAAGTTGTTTTCTTTTTAACCAATTTCTTCTTCCTATCTTGTATATATTTTGATTTCGAGTGATGTTAAGCTCTTGAAGGTTTTTGATACGATCCCGCATGATTCTTGACTTCAAGTAATCATTGATGTCAGAAAAATAGAACATCTGATAACATATTGATAGTTTTGTATCGTTGGGATTATAAACTGAACTAGTTTGACACATTCTCATAATTCTTCTAATAAGGAAAGGTCTCTGCTAGGAATCAGGATATAATTATAGACTAAGTCTAATTTGGATTTAAGGATGGGATCCTAGACCAGTAACTTGGATTTTAACTGAGCTTAATGATCTAGTATGTAACTCGTGCAGGATGTGAAATTATTAGTCAGCCAAGCTATGAATCAAGTTCTTTGCATGTAATTATGACTGCAATATGGAAAGGTTATTAGTTATTGATCAAGTACCAGTATAGTATCCCTAGGTATCCTGACTTTTTTTTTGACTCATTATTGGTCATTGATATGAAGTTGTCCTTTCCTGTATTAACTAATATATAGTTGATCAGATGTTCCTTGAAGGGTCAAAGCTAACAATCAAATTAAGCAAACTGATTGCTTCCTTCTCTAGAATTGAGTATAAACTGTTAGATTACTTTGATCAAGGAACTTTTCTTCCTCAGATACATTGAAGTAAAAGAGGAGATATGGCTAGATATTTTCTCTTAATGTAAAATAGTGCCATATAAAACCCTTGATTTTCTTATTCCACTTTTTGGGAATGGAAGGTAGGAGCAGATGTCAACCTTGTTGTAATGCGACTCAAGGTTTAAAATATGATGTCCTAATCAAGCACCTTACAAGATAAAAAGCTAATTAGCTTTAAATTTTGAACTTTCGCATGAGAATTAGGCCCATAAGACAACTTAGCATCTACCATGGACTCAATTTAAGGTGGAGGAAAGCTCTTTTATTTTGATTGTGATCATTTTTAGTTATTGATGTGACTACCCAAATCTAGTTTGTATGTCCTTATTTGACATGTATTTATGGTTAAAAGTGGCTTTGTTTGATTTGTATGGTCTAATGTTCACATACTACTGATCAGTCCAATCAAATAACACTTATTTTTTTTTTCCTTGTGGCTCTTAGCCTAATGCTAGCGAGATATCAAGCTTTCCATTTATCAGATTAGACTTCATTTTGTTGTGATTGAAAAGTTAAATATCTTTTCTGTTATATGGAGATTATGAGCACATGGTGCATAGTTTTCTATATCATTGTGAAATATTCAAGTTGGTTGATAATCTCTCATTAAATTCTAGTATTAGTTGCAACTTTTTATCACAGAAATGGCTAGAGTTGAAATTTATCTAAATAATTTTAAATTATGTTAATATAAAAATTTATCACAGAAATGGCTAGCAATAATTTTAAAATGCATGCTAAGTAGATTTTCATGGGTGTTTTTATGATGGTTGTGAATTTAATGTCAGGCAATGTTAATTATGAATTAATTTTAAAAAAAAATTGCATTGCATAGAAACATAGACCCATCTTTTGATTAATGTACATATTCTATTGTATCCGTACATTTATTTATTTTTGTACGGATAAAAGAATTATGTACATTGATCAATTGATTGTCCAGTATGGACAGTTTGGAAAATGTGAGTAATTCTATAGGTCATTACCATAATCAAATGGTATGCTGAGGGTTCGGAATAAATTTCGGATGGTATTTTTCTTTTGTTCTTCCTATATGGAAGAACTAAGGGAAAATGCTGCCGAAATTTTTTTCGGCTCTTGTTGCATATCATTTGATTTTTGTAATTGACCTATAGAATTAATACATTTTCTGAATGGGATAGGACCTTCTTTACCTATTAGTTGATGATAGCAAGCATTTACTATGTAAACTTTATCTAGCTGTTACTTTTTTGGATTTTATGAAATGACTGATATTTTTTACTCATTGCATTAATATAGATTGTATAATTTTTTTTTATTTTTAGATAAATTGCAAGTTCGGTCAGTTTTATCCTACAATGGACAAAAGTTGGATAAATAATCAAGGAATAGTAAAGAATATTTAGATGGAGTTCATGACTTCATTAAATTTGGTATGGAGAAAAGTAGTTTGAATGGAAAGATTTTATGTCCATGTCGGAAATGTGTAAATAGTTCTTCTTTAGATCCACAAAATGTTGAAGAACATTTGGTATGGAATAGTTTTTTAAGAGGTTATACCGATTGGATTTTTCATGGAGAATCTATGTTGCCATCATCATGTAACCAACCCCTGACTCATTGTGGATCCACTAGCCTAGAAGACAATTCTACAAGAGATGATGATATAAGGGGTTTGATCACAGATGCTTTTGGATTTGATGTTCAAAATTTAGGAGAATCCAGTAGTATACAAGAAACAGTTGGGATGTTTGATGGATGTACGCATACGGAACGTATGCATGTTGAGGAGCCCATACATACATCTAATGATGAGACAGCTCGTTATCACACCTTAATGAAAGATGCAGACGAAGAATTATATCTGGGTTGTACAAAATTTTCTAAGATTTCTTTTCTTGTACATTTATTTCATATAAAATATTTGAATGGATGGTCTGGAAAGAGTTTTACCATGCTGCTCAAGTTATTAAAGGATGCATTTCCAGAAAGCACTCGTTTACCACCATCGTATTATGAAGCCAAGAAAGTAGTAAAGAAATTGAATCTTGGATACGAAAAGATTCATAGTTGTCCGAAAGATTGTATGTTATATCGGGATGAAAATGCTAATCAAGAGTCATGCAATGTATGTGGATCTTCAAGATGGATAACACAAAAAGAAGATCGAGATGATGTACTGAATGAATTGGATGCAACGTGGAGTAAAAAGAAATCGGCCAAGGTATTGCGTTACTTTCCTCTTATACCTAGATTGAAAAGGATTTATGCATCATCAAAAACAGCTTCATCAATGAGATGGCATCATGAAGGACGTACAAAGGATGGAATGTTGAGACATCCAGCAGATAGTCTTCAATGGAAAGCATTTGATGATAGGCATCCTGATTTTGCCTCTGATGTTCGCAGTGTTAGGTTTGGCTTAGCTTCTGATGGCTTCAATCCATTTCGGACCCTGAGTTCTACCTACAGCACTTGGCCAGTCGTTTTGATACCTTACAATTTGCCATCGTGGATGTGCATGAAACAATCATCACTTATCTTGTCAATGGTTATTCCAGGAGATAAGGGTCCAGGCAATGATATTGATATTTTTCTACAGCCTTTGATAGAGGAATTGAAACAGTTGTGGGAGGGTGTTGATGCATTTGATGCTTCCAACGACCAAACATTTAAACTACGGGCAGCTTTGTTATGGACTATTAATGATTTTCCAGCATATACCAATTTATCTGGCTGGAGTACAAAGGGACGGGTCGCATGTCCTTGTTGTGGAGATTCAACACATTCAATTTGGTTAAAACATGGAGGTAAATTTTGTTACATGGGACATCGTCGATGGTTGGAAGCAAATCATCCGTTTCGATTTCAGAAAGATTTGTTTGATGGTACTATAGAATTGGGATGTGCCCCTATTCCACCTTCTGGAACTGATGTTCATAGACAAATGGATGGCATGAATTACAGCTATGGTAAGCACTCAAAGTCCTCTAAAAAAAGAGGAAGGGATGATGTTGAAAGCTCAGTGCACGAAGGGTTACCAGAGGAAGTCAGTATCAGTACTATAGATACAGAGTTGTTTCAAGATCCAGATAATTATTTCGAGGATGAAAATGAGGAAGACACACAGATAGCATCTACACAACAGCCAAGTAAATATTTATGGAAAAAATGAAGTATCTTTTTTGACTTACCTTATTGGAAACATAATCTTATTCGACACAATCTTGATGTCATGCATATAGAGAAGAATGTTTGCGATAATTTACTTGAAACATTTTTAAACCTTGATGGAAAGAGCAAAGATAACATGAAGGCACGTCTTGATTTAAAAGAAATGGGTATCCGACAGGAACTTCATCTTAAAATGCTTGCTAATGATAGAATTTATGTGCCTCCTGCATGTTACACAATGTCTGCTCGAGAAAAGGATAATTTTTTGGGAGTTTTGAAAAGTATCAAAGTACCCGATGGATATGCATCAAATATTTCACGATGTGTGCATCTAAAGGATCGAAAACTTTCAAATCTTAAAAGTCATGATGGTCACATATTGATGCAAGATATTTTTCCAATAGCTTTAAGATCGTCATTGCCGAAACAAGTTGTTACAATTGTACTTCGATTATCGTCATTCTTTAAGGCATTATGTTCCAAAGTTATTGATCCTCGGGAACTTGATCAGTTAGAATCGGATATTGCAATTACACTTTGCCAGATGAAAAAGATTTTTCCTCCTGGATTTTTTACTATTATGGTACATCTGCTCATTCACCTAGCTTCAGAAGTTAAAGTTGGTGGACCGGTACATTATAGATGGATGTATCCTATTGAGAGGTATTATTACAAACCTTAAATCTTTTGATAATTTTATTAGAAACAACAGCATACTGATATTTTAATAAATATTTTATTCTTGAAGGTATCTTGTGCGTCTTAAAGATTATGTGCGAAATAGAGCCTATCCCGAAGGCTCGATTGCTGAAGCATATATTGCGGATGAATGTTTGACATTTTGTTCAAGATATCTTCAAGGTGTAGAGACTATTTTTAGTCGACCTCAACGGCATAATGACTTTGTGGAGAATGCAAAACTGTATAAGTTCTTAACTGCTGAAAAATTCTTGGGAAGAGGTGAAGGTATTGTACTTGATCAAAAATCCTTAGCACAAGCACATCGTTATGTGTTACTTCATAGTGACATAATATCTGACCATCGCAGGTTAGTATATTTAAGGAATAACATCAAAATTTAAATTTTATATTAGATATAATGTTCTAAATGATATATTTATATTTTATGCAATGAATTTTTAATTTATCAGAGACGAGCCAATCATAACATTCGTCCTAATGCAAGGATTGAACAGCGATGGTTGGTCGAGTTATTCCCTATGTGGCTTTCAAATCAGGTGTGATTTATATTTAATTATGGGATATATTAATTTTTGATACATATTTAATATCAGATAACTCAACTGCACTTCGTCATATCATTTTTTGTTAGGTATCAAAGATGATGGAGATAAATAATTCAGATGAACTAATAGCTCTTGCTCGAGGACCTAACAAGATTGTGAATAGATATAATGGTTTCATAATTAATGGCTTTAAATTTCATACTAGAGAACGAGAGAAATTTAGAAAAATACAGAATAGCGGTGTTATGGTGGAAGCGGATGGAAAATCCTATTATGGTGCACTTAAAGATATCTATGAGTTGGATTATTATGAAAAATTTAAAGTAGTACTGTTTAGATGTGATTGGATAAACATAAACTCACCAAGGGGTTTGAAACAAGATGCAAATGGATTTACACTTGTATATTTTTCAAGGTTGATACACACTGGTGTGTTATTGAAGGATGACCCATTCATTTTTTCATCTCAAGCTCGTCAAGTATTTTATGTACAAGATGCAAAAGATAAAGATTGGTTTACTGTCATCAAAACAAAACCTAGAGACTTATATGATATGGGAAACCAAGTGGAGGATGATGACGATGACACTTATACACAATGTATGCCCTACAATTTTGTGCCAGCTGATGATTTAAATGCTACGACGACGTTGGTTAGAACAGAATTTGAAGAAAATACTACTGCTTGATTGTTACTGGTAATAATTATTTATGATGTATATATTTTGCATTAATTATTATGTTATTTTACTCCATATATTAACTGATTCTACCTTTTATTTATATAAATGCTAGGTGACATCATGCGTCGCAGGGGACGATATGCTGGTGTGCAGTTCCAGTTTTCACAGACAGAGGCCGGTACGTCTTCTTCAGCACAGCAGCCTGAGGCCAGTTCAGCTGCACATCATTCTGAGCCCTGTCCTTCATCATCAGCACAGCACGATCCTCCTGTTCATCAGCCAGATGATGAGATACACGTGCAGGGTATATATTATCTTTCATGTAATTTTTTTTTTATTTTTTTTATGTATATTTATGATATAGTTACTTTTATGTACTTTTTGCAGACGGATCCGGAAGAGTACGTCCTAGACGCGGACCCACAGTAGTACGAGATGTGTGGCAGATGCGTGAGGGCGAGAGGATTGTTGTGGAGTGCAATCAGCTAGGTCAGCCAATTAAGAAAGCTGCCTGCTTATTGACTTCATTTTTGGGGACTGTTGCTCGGAGGCCTCAGCTATGTCCGTTGGGCTATGCAAAATGGAATGACATGCTTCCAACGTACAAAGTTGAGCTCCTCCGAGTTATAGAGGTAATGAATTGATGTTCATACTGTATATTAATTGTTAATCATTTATATAATTTATTTCATTTAATTTTTTTTTTATAGAGCAAGTTTGTTCTCCCTCCATCCACTCATGATTTTGTAATGAAGTCTCTCAACCGCAAATGGAAAGAATATAGAGCACAATTGAAGAAGGACTATATGAGACAGGGTATGACAGAGGAGGAGGTTGCTAGGAATTGTCCTCCTGATGTACCCCCTCATCAGTGGATGGAGTTGGTTCATTATTGGTTCTCCGAGAGGGCACAGGTATATTATCTGTTTATTATCTTTTTTTCTTAAATATTTTATAAAAATATTGATTTTTATTATATATTATATATATAACAAGTTCTTTACTTTATTTTACAGACTTATTCTGCTATTGATAGAGCTGCACAAGCAGCTCAGTCTATTCCTCATACATCGGGGTCAAAGAGTTATGCACGACTCCGACAGGAGTTTGTATGTTCCTTAAACTTTCATAATTAACTTTTAATTTTTATGTTGAAATATTTATATAACTAATATCATTATGTATTGTGGACCATGTCTGTATCATGATACTCATATATTTTTTTAAATTATCATAACTGTTTGCTTAAAATTAAAATTATTTGTGTAGGAGGATGAGCATGGGAGGGAACCCGGACAAGTGGAGTTTTACCGGATGACTCATACTCATCAGGATGGTACTTTTGTTCGAGATGAGTCGAGAGATTTATATGTACGGCATTATTAATATTATATTTTTTGCAATGATTTAAATTTAATTTTGTTAGCTATTAATGTATAACTCTTGTTTTCAAAAAAAATACAGGAGAGGGCTACATCTCTCATTGCGGAGCGTGACGACGAGTCCGCAGCATCTACGCAGCAGAGCCGTATCGAGGCCGAGGTATTCACAGAGTTGATGGGACCAGAGCGCTACGGTCGAGTGAGGGGTTATGGAGTAGGAGTCACCCCCACTCAGTTATCTGAGGTTAGTAGATATACGCAGCATGCTGCAGCAGATGCTCAGGATTCACGCGTTCGCAGACTCGAGGCGGAGATACAGGAGATTAGACAGAGTCGTACCGCTGAGATGGAGGAGATGCGACAGAGTCGTGCCGAGATGCAGGCCATGAGGGGACAGATTGATCGCCTTACATCTTTATTAGAGATGTATGGTTCATCTCAGGTAAACACATAATATTAAATATATATTTTTGTATTAATTTAATGATTTATATATTTTATTTATAGATATGCAAATCATGCTTTTGATATGTTTTTTGTAGGCTCCTGACATATCAGGCACCCGTCGAGATAGCGGCACGTCACGTGGAGACAACGACGACCATCCGCCTGCAGATTGATATTATTTTATTTTTGTTGTATTTTTATATTTATTTATATTACTCTTGATTGTAATGGATGATTAGTACTTTATTTTTATTTATATAAAATATTGTCTTTTGGTTTGATTAAATTTTCTATTTAAGTTTGCTTTTGATGTGAATGATGGTGATTGTACAGGTGTGAATGTGAATGTGGTGATTGTACATGTTTATGTTCGAATAATTGATATGATTTCGTACAGGAATGTATTGTATTCTTTTTTTTTAGATAATATCTGTATTTTTTTTTCCTCTTAAAACCTTTAACGACGCTTATAAGCGTCGTTAAAGACAAAAAGCCGATGCTTCGAAAAGCGTCTTGGTAGACTGTACGGTCACGCGGGGTCATTAACGATGCTAAAAAGTGCCGTTAAAATTGCTTTTTACGATGCTTTAAAGCGTCGTAAAGATTTACATTAACGACGCTTATAAGCATCGTTAAGACAAATTTAACGACGCTTTAAAGCGTCGTTATTGTAAATATTTACGACGCTTTAAAGCGTCGTTAAAAAATAACGACGCTTTTAAAAAGCGTCGGCGCTATTCGTCCCCACTCTTACATAGTCGACGCTTTGCCGACGCTTTTCGAAGCATCGTAAAGCGAAATAGCGACGCTTTAAAGCGTCGTTAATGACCATTAATAGCGTCGTTAATGACCATTTTTTCTGTAGTGTAAGATTCCTAGGCATCACAACCAGTAGCCCACACACCCTATAGGAGTGCCCCCATGCCCTTTCTTCTCCTCCCTTTCTCTTCTACCTTGGGCATCCAAACGCCCCACCTCTTGGGCATCCCATCATCTTCCATGCCCAAGGCTGTTGGGCATCTTTTATTTGCTGGTTCCAATGCATGGTAGTAGCATAAACCAAGGAAAGAAAAGTAAAAAAAGAAAAGAAGAAGAAAATCAAGAAAATGATCAAAGAATTGATCGCGATCCAGGCTTCGTTCAGATTCAAAGACTGAATTTCTTTAGAGAAAAAAAATCAATCTTAAAAAAGCTATTTCAGACTGATCCTGAGTGGATCTCCGTAGAGGCCAGACACTTGCGTGGGTAAGAGAGAGCCTCTTCTCTTTTAGATCAATATTTGAAGAACGAAATTACGAAACAAGTAGGTGATTCGATCACATATTAAATTTCAGCATATGAAGTAGATCCTTGTGGTTTATATTTTTAGGCATGCATAATATAGATTAAAAATATTTTAATCTTCTATTTTACTGTGGTATTTAGAAAAAAAATTTTGAAACATACATACGTACCCTGACATACGAATTTCAATAGTGATATCAGAGCCACGGGTTTCATATGCATGAAATTGACATATATATTTTGAAAAGAGTTTCAAAATCTAATTTTTTTTTGATACATGAAATGTATAGATAAATTTTTGAATCTAAAATTTAATTTTAGATTTAATTTTAGAGCATATAGTTGATATGTGAAAGCATGCATAGATCTGAATTTTGATCTAGAATAGTTTTTTGTTCATGTTCATGTTCATGTGATATGTAGATGCATGCATAAATTTGAAATTTTATTTGATCTAATTTATAATTCATGTATAAGATATATGATTGCATGTTTAGATCAAAAAATTATTTTTAATATAATTCATAATTAGTATATAAGATATATGATATCGTGTATTGATTTGAATTTTATTTAGATTTGAATTTGACATGCATATATGAGATATATGTTTGTATGTTAAATCTAAAATTTTATTTTATGATTTAAAATTTAACTTTCATACAAAGAATTTGGATCAAAAATTTGATTTTGGAATCTAAAATTTGTGTTTGTGTATGAAGATTTTGGTTATGAAAAAATTTTAAAAAAATTAGATCATATAATAGGATTGCATCTAAGATTTATGATTTGAACCATATGGATCTAATTCGATTAAGTAATTGATCAAACCGAGTCAAGTATTGATTATGGTTAGACCAATTAAGTTATATGATCATACAATTATTATTGATCAAATCAATTTAATCCCATATGTAGAATCAATTAACTTAAAGACCTAATTTGGCTCGATGGTTTGAGCATGATTCGCTTGAGTTAACCTATTTAAACTAATTGACCTATTGATATCTAAGACAAGTAATTGAGATATGGTTATTTAATTGATTTCATTAGCTGATCTGGCCAATTTATTGGTGTCTAAAAAAATCTACGAGGGGACCTCCACCGATCTCCACTTGTCTGGTCAATTTGAAAGATAGAGTCCTGAATAAGGTTACTTGGCATTTTGGTTTAGCCCATGCCAATTAGATCAGTCATATGATGATTGATTAGATGAGACCTAAATCTAAATCTCTCCATAAATATTAAATCCATTGATCTTCCACCGTTGTAGATATGCAGACATGCTACTGGTGTTGATTGTTCTAGGCTGGTTATAATAGTTCAGTTGCAGCAGAAATATGTAACCACTTTATTAGCAAAGAGTTACTCCAGGATAAGGATGGGGTTGGGCTCAATAATTATTAGGTGAGAGACCCAATGATGACTTTGCACTTACTTGTGAATGGTGGGTCAGGCTAAACTAAAGAGTGTGGTTAATAACTGTTAGGTGAGCCCACATGACTTAGAGATCAAGTCACAGCAACATACTTAGAGAAGCATCTGGGCAAAGAGTTATCTATGCATCGGTATGCGTATTATCAATAACTGTTAGGTGAGGTGCATGGCATTGATAGAACTGCAGCACCAACTAAGAATCTTTTTATCGTGATAGAGTTTTCGTTTTTCATCTGGGGAGTGGAGGGATCCGAAAAATTAATGGGAGTCATTGTTTGCATCTTAAAATTCTTAAAAGTAAATATAATTTTAAAGTATAAAAGTCTAACTTGAATCTCTACTCTCACGGTTAAACAATATCAGCCTCAAACTCTCTAGCCCGCATCTTTGAAACCAATCATTTGATTAGAACTAATTATAAAGACTGGTTCAGAAATCTTAGGATTATTCTGACCTTAAAAAAATTAGATCATATTTTCGATCAGAAATCCGTAGTGTTACCAAATCGTCCTACTACTGAGCAAAAAGCTGCTTTTAAAAAGTGGATGGATGAAGACAGTCGGATCAAGTGCTATGTGCTGACATCTATGTCAAATGAATTGTAAAGCCAGCATGAGTATATGCCCACTGTCAAGACTATGATCACTCATCTGCAAGAGTTGTACGGTGAACAAAGCCATACTGCATGCTTCGAAGTGTCCAAGAGACTCTTCAATTTGAAGATGCACGAAGGGTAGTCTGTCCATGAGCACTGTATGACAGTGATCAATGATATTGAAGAGCTTGAAAAGCTCGAGCTTAAAATGCAAAAAGAATTATAGATGGATTTGATCCTTCAATCTCTTATAAGTTCATATAGTTAATTTATTATAAATTTTTATATGAACAAACTCGATTGCACTATACACGAACTGGTCAACATGTTGATCACTATGAAAAGAACCTTGAAGAGTTCAAGGGGCACTGTTCTTGCTGTAGAGCGGACTTCTTTCAAAAGAAAGTCTACTGAGAAGAAGAAGACTAAATTTGCTAAGAAGTAGAAGAAAGAGAGCAAGCCAAAGGAGGATATTCCAAAGAAGGTCGAAGCAAAAAAAAAGTGTTTCCACTGTGATGCTGAAGGCCACTGGATGCGAAACTGTCCACTTTACCTGGAAAGCCTGAAGATCAAAAAGGATGATAAACTTTCAGAAGGTATGCTCATAATTGAATCTAACCTCACGATTTATTTTATTTCTAGTTGGATATTAGACTCTGATTCGAGTGCTCATATATGTACCTTAATGCAAGGTCTAATAGAAAGTAGGAGGTTGAGGAAAGATGACATGATCCTTCAGATCGACAATGAAGTAAAAATTACTGCAGAAGCTGTTGGCACTTATTCTCTTCAGTTATCGTCTAATTTTAGATTAGATTTAAAAGACTGTTATTTTGTTCCTATAGCTAGTCGAAATTTGATTTCCATATCTATGCTAGCACAGGAAGGTTTTAAAATTAATTTCAATAAAAAAATTTATTTTATTTATTTATAAAATAAATTAGTTGCATGAGATCTTTTAATTGACAATCTATATCACTTGCATATTGATGCGAATGTAAAATTAAACGAGTAAATAGTGAGTACCGTAGGTCAAAAGAGACCCAGAGATGAAATTAACCAGAAGTACATGTAGCATCATAGACTAGACCATATTGGAGAGGACAGGATAAACAAACTGAAAAAAAATAGGATCCTTAGCTCTCTTAATCCAAAGTCATATCCAACTTGTGAATCTTGCCTTCGAGAAAAAATGATCAAGTTACCCTTTGTAGGACATAGAGAAAGAGCCGCTGAGTTACTTGCTCTGGTATATACCGATGTGTATGGGCCATTTGATATGTAGATCAGAGATGGTTATAGCTACTTCATTACATTTATCAATGATTTATCTTGGTATGGGTATGTGTATCTAATGAAACACGTCTGAAGTCTTTGAAAAGTTCAAGAAATTCAGAAGTGAAGTAGAAAAATAAACTGATAAACCCATTAAGATTCTTCGATCTGATCGAGGAAGTGAATACATTAGTCAAAAATTTCTGAGATATCTTAAAGACAACGGCATGGTCTCTCAATGACTCCTCTCGAAACACCTCAGCTCAATAAGATATCCAAAAGGAGGAATAGGACCCTATTGGATATGGTCAGGTCTATGATGAGCTTCACTGATCTACCCTTATTTCTTTGGAGACATGTCTTATTAACTACCATTCACCTGTTGAATAGGATTCCATCAAAGTCCGTTCCTACCACACCGTATGAGATATAGTACAGTAAGAAACTGAGTCTAGGTTATCTTAAAACTTGAAGATGTCTAACCTATATCAAGAGATAGATGGCTGATAAACTAGAGGATAGATCAGTAATAGCTCATTTCATAGGGTATCCAAAAGAATCCATGGGATATTACTTCTACTTTTCACAAGATCACAATGTGATTGTGAGTCAGAACATCATATTTCTAGAAAAATAGTTTATCCAGGATGGTGGCAGTGGGAGATTAGTTGAGCTCGAACAGAAAGTCATGGAAGAGCAAAGAACTATAGATCCTCAGGATCTCATTATTCATAAGATAGTAGTTGACGTTTCTCTACTACCTCATAGATCTAGCAGGATCTTTCGACCTTATGAAAGGTACATAGATATGCTTACGGAGGAAGTAAAGGATATATTTCTTATGGGAGATAAGGGTTATGATGATGATCCTAATATCTTTGACAAGGTGATGTCTGACATCGATTTTGAGAAATAATTAGATACAATGAAGTCAGAAATTGACTCGATGCACTCGAACTAAGTTTGGACCTTAGTGGATCTACCTGAGGGTATCATACCCATTGGGTGTAAATAGATCTAAAAAGAAAAATAGATGTCGATGGTAAGGTAGAGATCTATAATGCTAGACTTGTGACAAAAGGTTATAGTCAGCGCAAGGGTATTGACTATCAAGAAACTTTCACATCCATAGCCATGTTGAAATCCATCCATACTCTGCTTGCTATTGCAGCTTACTATGATTATGAAATCTGACAGATGGATGTGAAAACTGCTTTCCTAAATGGATATCTTGAGGAAGATATCTATATGGAGCAGTCTTTGAGTTTCATATCTGGTGATGGTGATCATAGAGTCTGCAAGCTGCAAAGATCCATATACAGATTAAAGCAAGCTTCTCGAAGTTGGAGTCATCATTTTGATGATGCGACCAAATTATTTGATTTCATCAAAAATGAAGAGGAACCTTACATGTACAAAAGGGTCATGGGAGCGCAATAACATTCATCATATTGTACGTGAATGATATTCTCCTCATTGAAAATGATATTCCCATACTGACCATGATCAAAAGATGGTTATCCAAGGAATTCTCCATGAAAGACCTAAGGAAAGCATCCTATATGCTCAGAATAAAGGTCTATAGTGATAGATCTAAAAAGATGCTATGTTAGTCACAAAAGCTGTACATAAAGAAGGTGCCGAAGAGGTTCAGTATGAAAAACTTTAAAAAAAATTTTATCTCTTAGGTATGGTATTAATCTTTTCAAGATGATGTGTCCGACCACATCTGAGAAAGTTTAATGTATGAGTAAGATTCCTTATGCCTCAGCCATAGAGAGTCTCATGTATGCCATGCTGTGTACTCGACCTGATATTACCCTTGTTGTGAGTGTCACGAGTAGGTATCAGTCAAATCCATGCAAGGAGCACTGGATAGCTCTGAAGAACATTCTTAAGTACTTAAGAAGGACTAAGAATTTGTTCTTGATCTTTGGAGGAGGTTCTGAGTTGCGAGTCGAGGGGTATACTGATTCAGACTTCATGTCTAATCCTGATGATAGAAAGTTTACGTCAGGATATGTATTCGTTTGTAATGGTGGTGCAATTAGCTAGAAGAGTTTCAAGCAATCCATCGTAGTGGATTCGACCACAGAGATTGAATATGTCGCTGCTTCGAATGCTGCAAAGGAAGGCTTCTAGTTCAAGAAATTCATTGCAAAATTTGAGGTTATGACATCGGATGCCATACCACTTTACTATGACAACAATGGAGCCATAGCACTTACTAAAGAGTCAAGATCTCATTAGAAATCAAAGCATATCGAGCGGTGGTATCATATCATACGTGACTACCTCGAAATGAAATATATCGAAGTATGAAGATTAGACTCCGCAGATAACACGGCAGATCCACTGACAAAGTAATTAAGCCAGCCAAAAATGAAAGTCCATCTTAAGAAGATGGGACTTAGATTAGTGGCCAATAGACTTTAGTCCAAATGGGAGATTGTTAGATATATGTCCTAGAAGTCAATATAGCTGACATATTATAATAAATCTAGGACATAATTTTGTACTTAATACATTGATTTGATCAATAAAAGGATAAGTTTATTTTTCATTCAAATGTGATGTATCCTTGAATCGTCCATGAAATCAACTTTCGATACATATTCTCAAAGAGTTGAGAATTAAAGACATATATTTAATTCCTAAATGCTTCTGATCATAGTATCATCATGAGGACGGTAATTGATTCAGATAGACTGACGTATAGATCACTTCTTTCGGGATAGATGAGTCTTTGATCTATAGTATAGAGACACTGGACGACGAGTGTTGTTAGTTGTTAGAGAACAACTAGTACTGAGCGTGACCATACGAGAGATCACTTAAATTTTTATTCGATCGTCAGTAATTATCTCGATGCTGTAGTTGTGTGAATAATCTTTTGACCTGAGATGGTATGATTGCTCGTAGTAAGGCTGCTGAAATTTGACTGACACATAAGCATGGATCTCAATAAGCCTTTGTAGTGGATGTTGGCGATAGTTGATCCACTGTAGGAGTAGGGTGCGCATCAAGATGGGATCTATCGATCTTGATAGAGAGAAATAGTCCTATGAGATTTGAGAAGCTAAGTCTGAGGTCTGTGACAACAGCAGGGTGATTGATGGAAAAGAGTTTCCATAGAAATCATAGTTAAACTTGAGCTGATCAAATCTATCATATGACTGATGTTGAGGTTTGACGATTTATCCATGACCCATCATCTAGTCGAAATTTAAGATAAAGAGACTGAATCACACGTTAACTACACCTTGAAATTCATTTTCGATTCTACTGAGTTGCCACTATATACTGCTAAGTGTCACTGGTAGATTGTGAGAGCTCATTAAGATTGTTCAGGATCGACAATCCTTGATGAGTTAGAGTGAAATTGTTCTGACCTATTGAAAAAAGTTTCAATGATATTTTGATAGAGATCATTGTATATCTTACTATCAGATAAAATTGAACTTATGGGATCATACAACAAAGAGATTAGATCACAAATAAGCAATTAGACTTATGAAGTGTCAATTGAGTTTAGAGAAATCCGATTGGGTTCAAGATAACTTTGCTAGCACATAGTTGGACCCAATTTTCTCTTTATGTTTGATTTTTTTATTTGATAAGATAATTCAAACTTAATTACCTACTAATAACCTAAATGAATTAGATTCATTGGACTCCAATTGTTGGGTGTCTAAGTAGATCAAATGAATTAAGGGTGCCAGTCCCTAATTAATTTTCTTGATAGTTAAGTTGGGGCACCACCATGATTTGAACAAGTTAGACGTGACCATGCTTTAGACGGTGTATGAATCCCTATTAGGACATCCCTTGGGTGCATTTTGGGGTGTGATTTAGTGGGTGCAAGGGCTCTAAGAGTTGGTGCCTAATAGATCTCTTAATGGAAGTTGAATAACTTTAAGTTATTAGGAAACCTAATATAAGTAGGACTTGTATTATGAGATTGAATAAGATTCAATCTTTATGTCTATTTAAAGGGACCTCCCCTAAGATCCCTAGGCATCACAACCAGCAGCCCACATGCCCTCTCTTCTCCTCCCTTTCTCTTCTCCCTTGGGCGTCCAAACTCCCCACCTCTTGGGCGTCCCATCATCTTCCATTCCCAAGGCTATTGGGTATCTCTTGTTTGCTGGTTTTCAGTGTATGGTAGCAGCATAAACTAAGAGAAGAAAAGCAAGAGAAAAAGAGAAGAAGAAGATAAAAAAAAAGATCAAAAAGTTGATCGTGATCCAAGCTTCGTTCAGATTCGCAGGCTGAATTTTTTTAGAAAAAAAATTCAATCTTAAGAGGACTGTTACAAGCTGATCCTGAGTGGATACCCATAGAGGTCGAGTACTTGCGTAACTAAAAGAGAGCCTCTTCTCTTTCAGATTCAAATTTGAATAAAAAAATTATGAAATAGGTAGGTGATTTGATCACATGTTAAATTTCAGTATATGTTCAATTTCAGCATATAAAGTAAATCCTCGTGGTTTATATTTTTATACATGCATGATACTGATTAAAAATATTTTAATCTTCTATTCTACTGCAGTGTTTATTTTAAAAAAAAAATTGAAACATGCATGCATGCTCCGACATACGAATTCCAACAAAATCCGCCATCACTAATAAAGATAATTAATGATAAACTTCCATCACTAATAATTTTAATTTTTTTTCTTAATTAAATTGTTAAAAACTATTAGTGACAGCAGTTACGTCACAACTGTCATCGCTAATAGTTTTTTTAAATTTTTTTAATTAAAATTTAAAAAATTATTAGAGACGGTAATTTGCGTCGCTAATGCCGTCGCTAATAGTTTTTATTTTTTTAAAAAAATTATAATTAAATATTTTAAAATCTATTTTAATCATAATAACAAATAATAATATTTTTTAAAATCTGTTATAAATAAGATAATAATTATGTAACACAATCATAAATATAAAATTAATTATATTATATTAAAAATATAAATTATATAATTTTACATATAGATACTGCTTTATAAGTATCAAAATTACACACATATAAAAAAAATCATGTACGATCCTCCTCGTTGTCCTTCTCATTCTCTTTCTGCTCCTGTATGTCCTCTCGAGTAGCTAGTGGATAAGAGCCGGATGTCCCAGCATTCTGTAATGAAAAAAATAAAATATTATTAATAAGTTTCGATACGAAAGTGTATATATTAATATGGAGACATATATTTTGATATACTACTCTAATTCTTGAACAGATTATTTCTATACGTTCTATTCGTTGATATGGAGCTATAGACATCTCCGGCCTATTGTTTGGATGGCTAGATTGAATTTT
This sequence comes from Elaeis guineensis, assembly GCF_000442705.2. NCBI lineage: Eukaryota > Viridiplantae > Streptophyta > Magnoliopsida > Arecales > Arecaceae > Elaeis > Elaeis guineensis. The sequence goes on from NC_026007.2 coordinate 60,702,874, forward strand.
TAACTCCTACATCTTTTTTTCGGACTTAAGTCTAAATATGGATAGCTGCGATAATGAGCCGAGCTGATTACGTAAATATAGATTTTCGAGAATCTCAATGACCATATCACGGATAATGTTTCTGAAGCTCTGAAGTTGTTGGCTCCAAAGTTTCTGCACGATCTCCTCTACATGTGCGTCAGCTCATGTTTGAATCGTTGAGCCCTGAGAAGAGTATCGAACTGTAGGAGGATCGAAGCTATGGCCGAATCCTATAACTTGGCTCCTACTCCCCCCTCTGATGGTTCTGAGCCATCCATCGAGGTTAAAGAGAGGCTGAGAGGATGGATCCTCATCATGCTGCAATACGAGATATTTCACGTGATCCACTTGTATAGTTTAAAAATTCATTAGTTCATATATATCAGTATATATAAAAACTTAATAAATAATATTTTAAATTATTATCATGATCTATCGAGATCGAGGATCTAAGTAATCGTCAGTCCTCTTAGACTGATGTGTGGCTTCTCATATCTACAGCTATCCTGATGCACGACCCAACTGCCGTATCTATAATAAATAAATAATAAAATTAAATCAATTAAATATACATATGATCAGTTCAATATGAAATTAATTTAAGTATTGAATTTTTACCAATATATCGACTATAATATGTGTGCTAACGGAGTCGCCAATGTGTTTGATCAGATGTTGCTGGATGGATCGATTTTTGCTGTGCCCTCTGTCACCTACCAGAATACTTCTTAGTATTCCACTGGTTGCAGAGGGCATCCCATATGTCCGTCCGCATCTAGTGATATGTGTAGGGCTTTCAGTCCGATGGTGATTTGAAATTGAAGTACTCTATGATAGACTACCAAAGACTGTATAGCCCATCTCGAAACCTCCGCATGACCATCTCCTTGAAAGTTCGACAGCCAGCCTCCTCATTCTATGAAGTCTCGAATCGATAGTATCCTGCAAGTAGAAGTAACTATATATTAATAAATAGAACATAAGTCTATCGCGAATCTAATATATATAATATGAAATGAAGATCTCTCCGTGAAAAAGCCCCTGACACTTGGAGTATTAGAAAAATATTAAAAAAAAAAAAATTTAAAAAAAAATATCTGAAGTTGGTTGTGCAGAAAGATTTCTGACGGGAGTCTTCTTTGTTTCTAGTCAGAAAAAGAAAGAAAAAAAAAATCTGGAGCCGATTGAGGAGGAAGACTCCCGTCGGGAGTTTCTTTGTTTCTGGCTCTATAAAACGCTCTGCTCCAAAACCCCATCCCGTTGGACAGGAGTCTTCTTTATTTCCGGCTCTATGAAACGCTCTGCTCCAAAACCCCTTCCCGTTGCTCTGCTCCAAAACCCCGTAGAACCTGTTGATTCCTCACCAAACCCCGTAGAACCTGTTGATTCCTCCTCTTCTTTCTTCCTCTGTTTTTTTTTTTTCTTTTTTTCTCTGTTCTTCACACCCGCGTTAAAAAAAAAAAAAAAAATCACCGAGACGGCTTCGGGGAGGGAGAGGGAACGCTTACCCCGATCTCTTTTTTTTCGAAAAACTAGCTCGAATGGTTGCCCTCCTCTCCTCCCACTACCGCCTCTCCACCGCTTCCCCGAGATCTTCGGTCTCGGCCAAGCGGAGCTGCTTCAATGGGCACCAAAGACCCCTCTGGTATAATTGAGCCATTGCTGGGGGTGGTCAATTACACGTGGCCCGATATTCTCCCGGACACTCCACCCGAGAGGATAGCAGAGTATGTTCTCGCCTGCCTCATGGCTATAGATGTGTGTGTGCGCACGCGCATGTTAGAGAGAGAGAGAAAGAGAGAGAGAGAGGTGGTGAGATATTTCTCCCTGGTATTCTCTGGGGAAGAAGAAAAGAGATTTGGTATAAAGAAATGGTGAGAAGTTTTTATACACGACAGAGAGGAGGGTGGGAAGAAGGGTGGGGTCAGTGGTTGCTGGCCAGCCGTAGACGGGCCGGCATGCAGGTACAAAAAAATATAAAGAGAAATATAAATGTTTAGCTATTTGCAATTAAAACATATACACAGGGCAACAAATAGGGGGGCTTGGCTCCTCGCTTCAAAAATGATGGGTGGAAGGAGTGACAAAGTAATCGAGAAAGAGTCATATGATTGGGTCAAGGAACCACCTAACATCAGTCGAGACAACATAGAAATCGTTGCATGCTATTCTTTCCGCCTGCAGGTTGAACAAGCTTAGGTGTAACAACTCAGGACTTTACGGAAAAAAAAAAAAGCTACTTAAAACATGTTATTTAGATTTTTTTTTATCCTATATATATCCAGAAACGATCCAATACATAATTGATCTGGTGAAAATAAACAAACATTCATATGAGAATAACATAAATATATTAATAAAAAAGTAAATATTAAATAGGTATACCCTACCATCTAATGTCTTGCCCCATGCTTCTTTCATCATCTATAAAAAAATTTTCTCTTTCTATTTTTATATTATTAAATTAATTCCCAGCATATTCTAAGTGTTTAGCATCTCTTTCTTTCCTTCAATCGTTATTTTATATTGATTATTATTATTATTTTTTGAAGTGATTAGGTTAGTAACTCATATATTTTATGTTGAATCATTTTATTTTTTTATTGTTGGTAATTTTTTTAGGTGTTGTCAAGTTGTCTTTGCAATACTCTACCAGTTATTAAGCATTGTTAGTATTTATTAGTAACTCATGCATTTTATTATTGATAACTTTCTTAGGTAATATCTTATTTTATAATATTGATTGTTATTATAATTATCTTTTTAATTCTACAGTATAGTGAATAACTTCATTGTCTTATTCTTGGTATGATTTGTATAGATATGATTATGATTTACTTAATCATTGAACATCACAACAGTCGACAGGGATGAGGGAACTTTTACTGATGTTTCTATAGCGGTTAAGGATTCATCTCGATATGCAAAATTTAGAAGACGGCTAATATTATCAAAGAAAAGGAATAGAGATCTTAATATTATTAGAATACAATCAGAAACTTCTACTGATATAGATAATATTTTATCGAGACATATTTTCTAACATATCAAATATTTGAAAGTTATAATATTATTGTGGATATTATTTTTTTCAGCTATAAATTTCATCCAAAGAAATATGAGGCAGAGATTTTGTGGTCCGAAAGATTTAGCTGGAACTTCTAACCTAAGACCAGCACCTGTACTTAACCCTTTGGTTGGAAGTTAGTATTATTTTTATTATTATTATTAAATTTTAACGATTATATTTAGTTTTTTTAAGTTAAATCTTACATACATTATTTTTTAGGAAGATTTACTCAATCTTGGGATTTTGATCGGCCTAACTGTGTATGTGAACAATGTGGTGCTATTATGTGGTATGAAGAGAGAACAGTGAAATCAAAAAAATCTTCAAATCCTAAATTTTCTCTATGCTACTCAGATGGTAGAGTGAAGCTATCACTTTTCAAAAATATACCTCAGGTGCTCGATGAACTACTTGCTTATGATGGTGGCCGAAAGTCAGCAAAATTTTGAGAAAATATAAGAATATATAATTCTATTTTTTTACTTCGATGGAAGAAAATATTAATAACTCTATTAATTATGGTTCACACCCTTATATTTTCTGTCTAAATGGCCAAAACCATCATAAAATTGGGTCATTGTTACCTATTGAGGGCAACAAACCTAAATTTGCTCAAATATACATTTATGACACTGATAATGAGATCTCTAACAGAGTTAGTTGTTTAAGTTTGAATAGTGCATCAAATTCTTTAGATCTTAATATCATCGGAGATTTGATGCAAATGTTGGACAGCTACAATCTTTTGGTTCGAGCTTTCCGAATGGCACGTAATAGATTTCAAGAATTTGATATTGCTAAGGTCAAACTTCGACTTTTGAGTGATAGAAATATGAATACAAGACAATATAATAGCCCTTCATGTTTTGAGATTGCTGCATTAATTATTGGTAATTTTAATATGCATTCTTCTGGTCATGACATTATTATTAAATATCAAACTAATAGTTTACATCGTATCAATGTATTACATCTCAGTTTTATGGCAATGCAATATCCATTATTTTTTTATATGGTGAGGATGGTTTTCATACTGGAATTGTAAGAAGAAATGTTACTGAAAAATAACAATAAAAACATCAAAATATGAGTATAAGAGAATTTTATGCTTATCGATTGTATTATCGAATATCTGAAAGTTATATATTATTACGGAGAGGTAGATTATTTCAGTAATATATTATTGATTGCTTTACTTGTGTTGAAAAGAGCTATTTTTGTTGGGTCAGAAAGCATCAACCTCAGCTACGATCAGAATTATACTGTGGGTTGAAAGATACTATTCTTAGAGGTGATACTAGAGCTTCATCAGTTGGTAAACTTATTATATTTGCCCTCCTTATTTACTAGTGGTCTGAGATATTTTATGCAGAATTATCAAGATACTATGACAATTTATCGATGGGCATGTTATCCTGATCTATTTGTCACATTTACTTACAATCCTAAATGACCCGAGATTAATTATTTTTTTAAAAATATACCAGGCCAACAGCCTTCTGAACGTCTTGATATCATTTCACAGGTTTTTAAAATAAAATTAGATGGTCTTCTTCATGATCTGAAGTATGAGAAAATATTTGGAAGAGTTGTAGCAGGTTTATATTATTTTTTATTTTTTATCAATTTTTTATTATATTTTTATTATTGTATTATTAATTTTTTAATTTAAAAAATATGATTTTTATTTATGTTCTTTTATGTAGTTGTATATTCCATTGAGTTTCAAAAGAGAGGGCTTCCATATGCTCATATTCTTCTGTTCCTTCATGATAATGATAAATATCCTTCTGCTGTGGACATAGATCGTATCATCAGTGCAGAAATTTCTGATGATAAGAATGATCCAATTGCTTTTGAAGCTGTCCAGCAATTTATGATTCATGATCTTTGTGGGGTTGTAAATCCTTCTTCTCCTTGCACGATGAATAACAAATGCACAAAATACTTTTTAAAAAAGTTTAATAAAACAACTATGGTTGATAGTGATGATTTTTCAGTATATCGATGAAGGAATGACAGCAGAGTCGTTGAAAAAATAGAATATTACTTGATAATCGTTATGTCATTTCTTATAATGTCGAATTATTGATAAAATATCCAGCTCATATTAATATTGAATGGTGTAATCATTCTCGATCAATTAAATATCTATTCAAGTACATCAATAAAGGCTCAGATCGAGCAACTATAATCTTAAAAAAAATTGAAGATGATTCTAATATTAACAATGAGGATCGTAGACCAGTTGTGGATGAGATCAAGCAATTTTTAGATTACCGCTACATTTCAGCTTCTAAAGCATCTTGGAGAATATTTGATTTTAGTATTAATTATTATGAGCCTGGGGTTGAGAGACTTAATTTTCATCTTTCTGATCAATAATCCATTACTTTTCATGACTCTGCTAATTTACTTAATGTAGTAAATCAGCTTCAAATTGAAAATATCATGTTCACAGAGTGGATGAAGACGAATCAAAAATATGAGGATGCAAGGACACTAACTTATACCGAATTTCCAATTCATTGGGTATGGCATAGTAATGTGAAGGAATGAAAATGAAGATTATGTGGAAGATGATTGAAAGAATATATTATACACATCCTGCAAGTGGTGAGAGATTTTATTTACGAATGCTATTGAACATTGTAAAAGGATCTACATATTATGAGGATATTCGTACTGTAAATAGTATCACATATCCAAATTTTAAGGATGCATGTCATGCTCTTGGTTTGTTAGATTCAAATAAAGAATGGAATGAATGTTTGACTGAAGCTGGTTGTTGGGCAACAGGTCCACAAATGAGAGTTCTATTTGTTACAATATTTTTATATTGTCAGGTATCGGATCCATTACAACTTTGAAAGAATAATTAAAAATTAATTTTTGAGGATATTGTATATAAGCAAAGACAGATTCTCCAATTTGATCAATTGCAATTGTCAGAATCACAGATAAAAAATTATGCTCTTCATGAAATTGAACAGCTATTAATTAAAGGTGGTAGGTCTTTGAAAGACTTTCCTCAATTATCTTTGTTAGATGTAAGTCTTCTTGATCAGAGATAAAATCACTTAATTCAAGAAAAATTATCTTATAATATTGAAGAAGTTATGAAAGAACATAGAAAATTATTTACTGATCTTAATATTGAACAGTTGGTTGTCTACAAAACTGTTATGGGAGCAATCTCAGCTAATAGTGATGGTTTGTTTTTTATTTATGGATATGGTGGCACTGGAAAAACTTATATTTATAAGACTATTCTAACTGCAGTTAGAGCTGAAGAAAAAATTGCATTAGTTGTTACATCTTCGGCATTGCTGCTTTACTTCTACCTGATGGGAGAACTGTACATTCAAGATTTCGTATTCCAATAATTATCAACGAAAATTCTGTTTAAAAGATTAAATCCGATAGTCATGTCACAGAATTAATCATAAGTGCAAGAATTATTATCTGGGATGAAGCTCCAATAGCTCACAGATATTGTTTTGAAGCTGTGGATGGAAGTTTAAGAGATATCTTACGGTACGTAGATCCTGAGAATATATATAAACCTTTTGGAGGGAAGATAGTACTTCTTGGTAGAGATTTTAGATAAATTCTGTCTGTTGTTTCTAAAGATCGAAGATAAGATATTGTTCAAGCTTCTATTAATAGATCATATTTATGAAACCATTGTCATGTATTCAAATTACAAACTAATATGAGATTGGTGAATGGTGAAAATTCTATTACAAATGCTCAAGATATTTTTTAGTTCAGTAATTGGATACTGAAAATTGGCAATCACGATATTGGTGATGGAGATGGGGACTACTTGATTGAATTTTCATCGGATTTTATTATCATACCACAGAATGATCCACATAATGATATAATACAGAGTATTTATTTTGATTTGAGTTCAAAATTACTTGATAGAGAGTATTTAAATGAGAGAGCGATTCTTGCACCTACAAATGAAATTGTTGATGTACTAAATGAGAAAATACTTTCTTCAATATCTGCAGAAGAAGTTATTTATTTATGTGCAGATTCAATTTGCAAGACATCATCTAACTGTGCAGAAGATCTTTTATATCCTATCGAGTTTCTTAATTCTCTAAAATTTTCTAAATTTCCAAATCATAAGTTAAAGTTAAAGGTAGAGGTACCAATGATGTTACTAAGAAATTTGAACCAAAGTGCTGGTCTTTATAATGGTACTAAATTGATAATTACAAGATTATTTTCTAAGATTATAGAAGCTAAAGTTATCAGCGAAAGCAACATTGGCGATCGTGTGTTTATTCTGCGAATGGTCTTATCTCCAACTGAATCTAAATAGCCTTTCGTATTGAAGCCAAAACAGTTTCTTCTTTTTGTGTATTTTGCCATGACTATTAATAAGAGTCAAAGACAATCACTAAAATAAGTTGAAATATATTTATCAAGGCCTGTATTTACTCATGGACAGCTATACGTTGTACTATCTAGAGTGACTAACAAAAATGATTTAAAGATATTGATAAATAACAGTGAGCATTCCAATGATTATTGTTCAACGAAGAATATTGCTTATAAAGAGATTTTTTTAAATTTACAAGGTTTGTAATTACATCTTAATATTTCTATCTCGATTTCATATTTATTTTAATTATTTTGTGGATATTAATATATATTTATTACAGATTTTTGATCAACTATAAGATACAATATAATTTATTAAGCAATTTAATAAATGAGAGAGACAACTAAAAGATAAAAATTAGAATTGACAGAATATGAGATTTAATTAACATAAAGAACAATGATCTTATAAGTTTGGACATACTTATTATTGACCAAGAGGTACCTTTCTTTTCATTTGCAAATATTTTTCATTCTTGCATTCTTAATATTTTTCTTACAATGATTATTAATACTATGTTTTGATTTATTGGTTTGTTAGGGTAACCATATGCATGCTATAATCAGAAAAATATTGTACAAAAATTTTGTATGCTTATTGAAGAAGGTCATATATATCTGATTACTAATCTCAAAGTTATATACACTGATGGAATGTATCATCCCATAAAGAATGATAAGAAGATCTTTTTTCTACTGACCACGAAGTTGAAGAAAATATTAGAAGATAATATATATCCACCTCGACACAAATTCTATTTCATAAATTATGATGAAATAGTGAATCGAGTTGATAATCATATCTATCTTAGAGGTAAGAATAAAAATTACACATATCTTACTTAATCTTTTGATTATTTTATTAAACTAATAAATACTTTCTATATTTTGCAGATGTTATTGAAAAATTGGTTACCGTTAGACCTTTGGAGAATGTTCATGCTCAGAACTCTAATATTAAAAAAAAAAATTAGAGCTATTGATGCTTGAGTAAGCATTCTGCTTAACATATACTTTATAATTTATATAAAAATATATTATTTATCTTTCTAATTCAATTTGATATTATTGTAGTGGACTGAGGATAAAGATAACTTTCTGGGATAATACTACTGACTACATAGATGAAGCTAAAATTTTATGAAATTCTACTCATCCAGTTCTAATTGTAACATCAACAATGGTTAAAATATTTTAAAATATTTGAAAGATATTTTTAATTTTTTTATATTAAAATTTTATTCTTAATGGGATATTTATATTATAGGTGAGCATTATCTTTCCTCTACCAGTACAACAAAAATTTATATCAACTTGGATATACCTGAAGTGGAATGCTTTAATCATAGGTATTGTTTACTTATTCATTATTTTACTGTTAAATTATTTTATATATAACAAACTACTAACTAAATTTGATAATTTTTTCAGTAAAAATTTATCATGTATAAATGATGTTCAAAAGATTATATTTCAAAGCCAATCACAAACTTCTTCTGCTGATTCATTGTCTATTAAAATGATGATAATTCAAGACATAAAATCTATTGAGTAGAATTGTCATGGACAGGTGATTGAAATTGTGTAATGCTAAAACTTTATTTATATATCATGTAAATTTTTTAAATTTGATATTTATATTTAAAAATATATAATCATAATTAAATATTAAATTATTTGATTTATAGGAGACCATCTTTAATTGTGAGGCTCTAATTAATGATATCGAAACAAGATATGGATGGTGCTATACCGCATATCAAGTTTGTCAGAAAAAAGTAAGATGCACTGATATTGGATTCTGGTGTGATCGATGCAATATAGAGCCTAAATATCCAATATCAAGGTTTGTTTCCTATGTGGTATTTAGAATTTACTGATAAAAGATAAATATATATTTTAGATCATAAAAAATTAAAAATTTATATATTAGATATTTTAATATCACATCTCTTGCTCCGTTATAATTTTTTATTTATTAGTTATAATAAATTTTAATTTACTTCTATTCGTTTATGTTCTTTAGATATCGATTACAATTTCATGTGGAGGATGATACTGGATTTGCATCGTTTGTTTGTTTTAATAAAGTTGCTCAACGATTAATTGGCAAATCAGCTAAAGAATTATGCATGGATAAGGTACATACAGTATATATCTCATATTTTATTCATTTAATAAATTACTTGACACTATCGAGTCGTGTATTTCTTTCCATGTAGAAAGATGATGATTCTACTGTTCCCTTAGAAATCAAAAAAGCTATAGGAAAAAGTTATATCTTCCAAATTAAAGTTGATGAATACAATCTCAAACAAAGAGGAATAAGCTACACTGTTCTTAAAATAGTTTTGAATGATGCATGCAACGAATCAGAAAGTAAGAGAAATCGAGAAAAACCCATTGTGAGTGATGTATTTTTATTCTTTTACATATGAATGATTATATTTATATATTTTATTTTAATAATTGATAACTATTTTTTTTTTGCAGATTGAAGTAGATGAGAATGAAATTCCTGTTATTGATATGACTATGAAGAAAAGAAATGTACGTGATGGCCGTACACTCCTTAGAGCAAGCCCTAAAGAATATGCAAGGCCAAATTCAATCATTACAACCTCATCAACCATAATAATTTATTTCAATAATAATTTATAAAACCTTGTATAATGACAATTTAAATTTCTTCAATCCTCTGATCAGGTACTATGACACTCTATCTATCCATCTGCTCATCCATAAATCTAAGCCATAGCCAATCATGAACGTCCTGTAACTCTGAGAAGAAAAGAAAGATGAAGGAATATGAGCTTTACAGTCCAGTAAGAATTTCCATATCACACCAATATAATAATATAATCTGAAAATAAAGATAAGCAATAACACCTAAAAGTCGATGTTCACTGTCCAGAATACTGCAAACATTTATAGACTATCTGTTTTATCAAAAGAGTTGCATTATCATATGTTAATGAGTGAAACAATTTTATTCAACGATTGTTTCATGTCTTATCTTTCCATTTTCTTCTATTATCACATCATCTTTAATCCTTTTCTTTTTGGCTTTGGCTTTGGACTACCAGGATCATGCGATGATCTTTTATTTGGATCGATTTCTGTGATCTTCCTCGGATCGAAATATTCATGATCTTTCTCGAATCAAATCATTCATGATCTTTCTCGGATCAGATTCTTCATGATCTTTCTCGGATCATATTCTTCCACACATAAGCCTGTGGGGGCTGTCCCAGGCATAAGCTCCTGGCAGGCTATTCCACATGACAATGCCAGTCCAAACCAAATTTTTCTTTCTTTTCATTTTTATGAAATTATAATATTTGACTTCATTAATCAATTCAACTTTTACAGTGTAATAAATATGTCATACCCATATAATCATGCCATCAATCGCTGATACATATGTATTGATATAACATACTCATGCTCAAAATCACATAATAAATAACAGTGTCTCAGATATAACAAATTCATCGATCTCAAATTTAACGATGCAAAATCAATGAGATAAAACCAACGGTAAAATAACATATATAATGGTGATCATGTACAGAGATTCTTACCTTTATCGATGACTGATTCAAGCACAGAATTCAATGTTCTTCTTTGATTTATGAATTTCTTTAACAAAATATTTCACTCGATATCATATGCAGACAATCGTATCTCTTCATAACCCTGATCAAATATAAAAATCACATATAGAGAAATTATCGATAATCGATCCTAATAACACAAATCGAGGACCTCTCTTAGGATTAATCAAAATTAAGATTTATCTAAGTATCTGGATCCTTCACTGATCTATAAGACTTCTAGAGAGAGAAAATCCATGAAGAGAGAAAAAATTCTAGAGAGAAAAAGTAGAGAGAAAGTGGAGAGAGAAATCTTCGTATCCTTTAGATGAGGAAATTATGGTCGAGATCATCAGAGGTCCTATCAGGGTGAATCAATATGAATCAAGTATTATAAATTTTGAATAGGATCGGACTGAGATCAGATCTACTGCATGAATTTCGGAGCAACCTCAGATCATCTTATTTTCATCTCAAGTTTATCCTAGGGTCTGTGATGAAATCAGAGAGGAAGAAAAGATCCTAGAGAGACAAAATCCGTAAAGAGAGAGAAAAGTTCTAGTGAGAGAATCTAGAGAGAAAAAATATAGAGAGAAGGTACAGAGGGAGAGAGGAAAGAGGAAGAGAAAGGAGAGAGAGGGGAGAGAGAAAATTCTCTCTTTCTTCTCTTTTTATTTTATTTTTATTTTTCACTTTCTCTTTTTTTTCTTTTTTTTCTTCTTTTTTTCTTTTTCCTTTTTCTTTTCTTTTTCTTTTTCCTTTTTCTTTTCTTTTCTTTTCTTCTTCTTCCCGCGGCCACCCTTGGGCCGAAACAGGGGGAGGACCAGAGAGGGTTCAGTGGCTCGACTCCGGCGAAGGCGGCGGCTTCGTCGAAGGTCCGACAGCAGGTGGAGGCGGCGGTGGAGTAAGGGACGGCCGGCGGCAAGGTTCGACCGGCGAGAATCAAGGAGAGATCGGAAAACAGGGGATCGCTACTTTTCTTTTATTTTCCGATCATTGGCCGGTCACTGGCGGCCAATACCTTCAAAGAAGAGAGAGAGAGATGAGGGTTTGATCTCGGGAATGAGACGCCGCAACCAGCGGCGTCGGTGGCCGGAAGAGAGGAAAGAGTCCGATCGAAACAGAGCAAAACAGGATTTGTCCTTTTTATGGATTTTCCGACGATCCCGACGGCCGGTGAGGGTCTAAAGCCATGGAAAGAAAGAGAAGAGGGAGAGGAAGAAAAATTGAACCCTTACCTGAATTTCGGTGGCCTCTTCGACCTTCGATTTCCGACGAACACAAAAAAAGGTGCCGCGGCTTCCACGGAGAAAAGGAAAGAAATCAGGCTCAACGATCGCCTGTGGAAGCTCGAGAGAGAGAGGAGAGGCTTATTTATAAAGGGTCCTAGAGTTTCAACAGGCTTAGAACCCTTCTCCGATCGGGATTCATCGGAGAAGAAGACTCCCATTCTTCCTGTTCTGTTTTTTTTTTGTTTTTTTTTTTATTGGCCATGGCTCATTCTGGGCCCAATTTGAGCCGGGGTGTTACAATCGAGTCGTGTATTTCTTTTCATGTAGAAAGATGATGATTCTACTATTCCTTTAGAAATAAAAAAAGCTATAGAAAAAAGTTATATCTTCCAAATTAAAGTTGATGAATACAATCTCAAACAAAGAGGAATAAGCTACACTGTTCTTAAAATAGTTTTGAATGATGCATGCAACGAATCAGAAAGTAAGAGAAATCGAGGAAAACTCATTGTGAGTGATGTATTTTTATTCTTTTACATATGGATGATTATATTTATATATTTTATTTTAATAATTGATAACTAAATTTTTTTTTGCAGATTAAAGTAGATGAGAATGAAATTTCTGTTATTGATATGACTATGAAGAAAAGAAATGTACGTGGGATGCAAATAGGTGTTGATGCTGAAAATATTGATTCAAGAAATGATTTCTCTATCAGCAAAAGATAGAAATAATTATGTTACTTCTTATTATTATCTTATTTAAATATTTTGAGTTTATATTTTTATTTAAAATATTTGATATCATTTATAATTGTTGGGCTCGTGATTAAATCTTCGTCTTGAAATAAAAAAGATTGATATTTACTACAATCTAATCTATTATCGGAAATCAATATGGAACTTGTCCTATCATAACTTTTTTCAATATACGAAATAATGGAATTGACTAACTCAATTCTTATGAAATTACGAATTAGATCATTTGTCCTTACCTTAACAAAAGAAACATGAACCTCTTCTATAGAATTATTTTTTCTTGATCCCAATTCAATACTAAGCAAGTCCGAACTAATTGAATACTTATGTGATAAATTTCTCGAATTGACTTGCCGATATAATTGATAATTCTAAGTTGGACATTAACTTTTTTCTGCAAGAGATCCCGAGAGAAAAGTGTTGGATTTTTAATTTATAAAAATATTATTTAGAGAAATAAATACATGCCGTGCACCGCACGGGATTCTAAGCTAGTTTAAAAATTAAATATTTTTGATTTATCAGGAACATCTTCTAGGCTGTATCATGAGTCTCTGATGGCCAACTGGAGAACTCGTTCATCGATCCTGGCATCAATCGTCAGGTGATGCCGGTAACCACATAAGGCACCCAGACTCTGTAAATGTGTCGCAAAATTTATTTTGAACAATAAATATTAGACTCTAAAATAGCTAAAATTTAAACAAATTTATGAAGATATATAATACTTATGTGCGGCTCTGAACGTGGACGAGCTCTTTATCCTCCAGCCGAGTCAGAAGTGCCGCAAGGCAAGCGAGTCTTCTATCAGGTCACTAACTCTGAGAGCTGGATGCTGCTCCATGTGAGTGTCGGATCACTAGTGATCTCACATCGTCCGAATCTGAGAGTATCAAAATATCATAAAAAATATTATATTAGATAATAAAAAATAAAATAATATAAAAGAGAATATCTAAAGTATCAAAATTTATCTTGTGGTATGTGTGCCGCAGAATCATGCAAGCTGGCTGTATAAGAATTCTCTCCTCCAGAACTCTCTCTTTGGCTATAACGATTCTGACTTCGAAAAGATATGATCTATAATTTATAAAAATAAAAATAAATAAATTTATAAATTAGTTATATAATTATAGATATCAATAATTCAATAATCTATATAACTAAGTTAACACCATTCTTTCTGTGACTTTACAGCATCAGTAGAGTATATCCACGTATTACGTATCGGGTTTGAGATGGAGTTTTCTTACGCTGGGACTCGCGTCTATTGTTCGGGTGAAGGCAGAATATGTTAATTTATTTATGTTCAGCATGGTAGCATCGCACACGAAGAAATAAACAAGCTGCAGCCAGGACAGGATTGGACTCATTGGGGACAGCTGCATGAAATAAACAATGGGTCCCAAGGCACTGCAAAGGATCCATTATGAAACTGTGGGCCCCGTCGTGGTAGGTTGTACATCGTGTCAAGGGAAATTATATCATTGCTGGTCGCATTCAATCCTTGGGGGTGCTCAAGATTCGTATTTTGCACTGGTTTGGGCTTCATCTTTCATGCAAAAAACTGGTTGTTCATTTTTTTTTAGCAATATTGACCGTTAGATCGCACATCGCATTAGATATCAAAGTACTCCGAATTTCTTCCTTCATCATCTGCACAGATCATTCTGAGAATATTACTTCATCCAACGGTGGATTCACGTGAAGGAATGTATATCCTTATTTGAAGTGAAATATACAACCCCTGTCCCTAATCATGTTAGAGAAGAAATATCAAACCATTGTAATATCCCTTTCGTGTGGATTTCTATTTTTTTATTTTTTCCCTTTGGGTGGGGGGTACGATTCACGGGAGAGGTTGAAAGGTTTAGTTTTGCCGGTTGTCAACCAAATCATACTGTACAAATCAAATATATATATATATATATATATATATAGAGAGAGAGAGAGAGAGAGAGAGAGATTTCTCAACGTAAAAACCTTCATTTGATATGTGATTTATTATGAAGGAGAGAGAGACAATAGAGAAAGATCGGAAGAGGATATGGCCATGGAAAAAGGCGATGCCGTTCGATGCCAAAGAAATGGATGCGACGCCTTGTTCACTGAAGACAGGAACGTCGATGGCTTTTATCGTTATCACGATTTCATAAGCAAAATACTTGCTTTCTTCTTCTTTCTTCTATTTTTTTTCTTTTTTCTCAAATTTATGAAGAAGAAAGAGGCAACAGAGAAGAATCGAGAGAGAATACGGCCATGAAGAAGGGCGATGCTGTTCGATGTCAAAGAAATGGATGCGACGTCATGTTCATCGAGGATAGCAATATCGATGGCTCCTGCCGTTATCATGATTTCGTAAGCAAAACACTTGCTTTCTCCTTCTTTCTTCTCCTCTCCTTCCTCTTTCTCAAATTTCTTGTAACGGCTTCTGATATTTGCTTCTTCTTTGGCTTTGTCATCTTCTGGCGCATAAAGGTTGCTGTTTTTATTTGTTAGTACTACCTTGATCAGAAAAAATAAAAAGATTAGGGCTTTTGATAGGTAGAGCAGGTTTTGCAGTACCTCCATTCATATCGCATTGAATTCACGCGTCAAACAATAATTTTGATGAGTTTTTGATGAAAATTTTTGAAAAATTAGTGAAAGGCAAGATTTTTTTTCTTTTTTTAATAAAAAAAATGGTATGCAATAGAATAATTTCTTCGCCAATGTGATGCAAAATTATGGTATTTCATATCAGGCCCTCATGGGACGGTGAGGTGGCAAAAGGTCTTATCTTTAATTTTTTCTATCTTCCTTTTACTTTAGTTGATTTTTTCTTCATTTTTCTTCAATTATTTTTATATTTTTTCATCTTCGAGAGCCTCAATCAAGTGGGAGACTTTGAGGTCGAGTGACTCAAAGCAGCACCCAAGGTAGAGGAGGTCGACGGCTCAGGGGCCGAGGAGCTCGGAAGAGAAAAAGAAGAGAGAAGGAAGAAAAAGAATAAAAAAAGATAAAAAAATAAAAAAAATATTTTTGAAAAAAAGATAACATGAAAGATCGTATATTACTGTAAAATTTATTGTCAAGGCTTCTTGATTTTTTTTTCTATTTGAATTATCTAGACTAGATAATTAAATAAAAAATTTAAAAATAATAATTAAGATTTAAATAATAGTTATCTAATATATGATTAATTATAAATTATTTTTTTAAATAATATTAATTAATTATAAATTTTTAATTATTTTTTATATTCAAAAAATAAATACTGATCATCTGACATTCCGTATATTAGATACATCAATTTTAGAAAGAGGATCAAAGCAGTAAAAGAAGAGATAGAAAAAAATTTAAAGTTTAGATTTCTATTTTTTTTAAAAAAAATTTATGATTTAAATCTTTAAAATTTTAATATTAATTTTTTTTAATTATTAAAATTTAAATCTTTCACAGGTCATTAATTGAAGGTACATTCATCAAGATTTCGATCGATATCTCACAAAACTATCATTTATCATTATATTACTATATTTTTGCTCCATCTCGAGCTCGAAGATGCTGCGGTTATTGATGGTAGTGATGGTCGATGGTTGATATTATCAATTTTATTATTGAAAGAGTTGGAAAGCATACAAAAAAATTATAAAAAAATGAGAAATAAAAAAATTAAAAATATAATTATAAATAAAAATAATAAAAAAATTATAAATTTATGGAGCTTCGCCAAACGTAGGTCGTTCATTATCATAAGATGGAGAAGACAGAAACAATCAAGATGAAGATCAACAAGTTTGATGGAAAGAGTAATTTTTTCTTGTGACAAGCAAGGATGAAAGACATGCTCATCCAACAGGGGTTGATCGATGCTCTCTTGTGCGAGGAGAAGCCAACCACTATGGAGGTGCAGGATTGAAAACGGCTACAGATGCAGGCGGTGAGTACCATCCACATGTACCTAGCAGATGAGGTGGTGATCCATATGCTGAGCGAGACTTTTCCGATGGTGCTGTGGTTGAAGCTCGAAGAGTTGTATATGGTGAAGTCTCTCACCGATACTCTTTTCCTCTGGAGGCAGTTTTACCAGCTGTGGATTGCTGAGGGACAGAGTGTGCAGGAGCATCTAAGCCACTTCCAGAAGATCCTCATCGACCTCCTCAGCATTGATGAGAATATTGAGAAGAAGACTAGGATGCTGGTTTTACTAGCATCGCTTCTCCCTTCGTACGAGTCCTTGGTGACTGCTCTTCTAGTGGGAAAGAGCACCATCAAGATGGACGAGATCACCACGGTGATACTCCAGAATGAAGTTCTCAGGAGGGAGAACCCAGCTTCGAGCTCAGGTGGTGGTAGTTCAGCTTTGGTGGCTTCTGGAGGAGCAGGAGGCGGTAGACGGAGCGACAGGAGATCATGATGAGGGCGGTCCAAATCTAGGAGGGACTTGAGCAAAATCAAGTATTACCGGTGTGAGGAGTTGGGGCATTTAGTCAGAGATTACCCTCAACTCAAAATCGAACGGTGGCTGCTGTAGCGACGGCCGACAACGATTCAGATGGAGATGTCCTGAAGATATCTGACAAGGTATCTACTTCTTCCCATTAATAGATATTAGATTCTACATGCACCCATCATATATGTTGTAGAGAGGAGCAGTTTAACTCTCTGGAGAATAGTGAGGGCACTGTATATCTGTCGGATGGATCGAGCTGTGCGATTAGAGGCATTGGGACGATCAGCTGGAGGACACATGACGGTGCAGTGAGGAGATTGGGGGAGGTCCGATACATATCCGATTTTAGGCGGAATCTTATCTTACTTAGCAGACTGGATTCGAGAGGCTATAGGATGGTAGCTGGTGGAGAAATCCTGAGGGTACTACTGGTGATAGGATTGTGCTGGAGGGGAAGAAGGGAAGCAGGGGACATTATTACCTGACAGGGAGCCCAGTGCGAGGTGGAGCTTCGGGAGCTAGGTGGAGCCCAGAGTGAGGTGGAGCTCCAGATGGAGGTGGATCGGGCATGAGACAGGAGACTCGAGAGGACGAGAGGCGACGTTGTAAGGTGAGATTTCTATTGCCGCAGGATGATGCCCTGAGTAGATATCAGGTCAGGAAGAGCACAGCATACGACAGAGATGGGATCGAGTGGTCTGGCTCGACTCCCATGTTTGCCCATCCATGATCAGCAGGCGATTGCCCCAAGGCATGGGGACGAGAAGATCCAGAAGCTCTCAGAGTTAGAAAGAGGCCAAATATCGAGTCGAGGTAGAGATTATTAGGATTTGATGCCTCAAGATTCAATCCACATTGAGCTCACAGTAGGTTAGCGATAAAAAATGGAGTCTAACGAGACCAAGATCATCCAAAATAAAGCTCGAACTGAGAAGATACGAGCTTCTGAAGTCGGTACGAGACCCGAGGTGGTGGAGGACGCTGGCGACCGGCGGCGGGCCGGTGGAGCGGTGGCGAAGCGGCCGCACACGGCGGGGCGCGGCCCAACCTGCAGCACCGCGCAGGGTGCGCGGCTCAGATGTGGGTGCAAGGCCAGGCGGGGGCGCGGCCCAGCCCACGCGCGCATGCGGGAGGCGCAGCCTGAGCCTAGGCGCTCGGTGCGAGTGCAGGCATGGGCCAGCCCAGGCCTAGGCACCATGCCTGGGGCTTGTACCCCAGTCCACCATGGACCGAGTGGTCCACAAACCTGTGCATGGATCACAAATTGGTTTTCCAGCTGTTTCTCACGGTTCACAGTACTATTCCACGGATCGAAGCACGATCGGACGGCTCAGAGAGCTTCCGGTCATGATCCAACGGTCCGAAATAGTTTTTTGCCTTGATTAAGAGTCCTAATCAATTTCTAACACAGGATTAAGCCCTTTAAAAGGGCATGATGCTCGACAGAATGGGTGGAGGCTTGGTTTTCACATGGAAAGCCATGATTTGATTACTGTTCATGGGAACAGTAACCTGTGGTATTCTGATGTGGCTTTTTGTTTGTGAACAGAGACCCGTGCGGCGTGAAGACCAGAGATCTGAAGTAGAGAGAGCTGCCGTATATTGTAAAGAGAAGGAGCAGGGTTCCTAGATAGCAAACAGTGATCGCTTCAAAGAGAAAGAGCTTCTATGAAAGAGAACTTCCTGTGAAAGAGAAATTGGGTGTATAAGGTTTGAGGATGAGATATCTTCTTATAATTTTCTTTTTTTTTTTATAATGAAGTTTGTATGCTTCGTAGAGACGAATATTTTTATGACTGATTTATTTATTTTAATTATTTTTATTTTATTTTTTTATTATATTATATAATATTGAAAAAAATTTGAGGATTGATGTTCTAATCCGACATTCACCTAACACGTTTCAATTTTTTTTGTATGATAGAAAAGTGCCCAATTTATTGTCCTTGCGTATGAATGATTGCAGAGAATCTATCTTATCTCGACGGCAGCTGTCTTCACTCTCGATCCAAGTGGTGTGTGTGTGGAGCTTGTTTGTGCGTTCCTTTTTTTTTTTCTGATTTACCTTTCTCGTTTTGACATTTGAAGGGGGCTTTTGTAATTCACTATCCTCTGCTTTTCTGGGAGACTCAGTTGTTGGAGGGAAGTGTGTGGGGACCACCGCTTTGGTGTATGGCTTTGGAATTATTGAAGGCCTGTTTGATTGGGATACGTTCGGTAACGGATAATCTGATAATGTTTAGAAATTATTTATTTTGAAAAAATAATTATAAAAAAAATAATTTTTATTACATTGAATCGGTAATTTTTTTTTCAGATAATAATATTAAAATAAAATTACTAATTTGATGAAAAATAAATCTATATAAAAATTAATTAAATTTATAAATATATTTTTAAAAATAAAATAATTTTTTAAAATTAAAATAATATTATCATTTTCAATTAATTTTTATGTAATGGCTATAATCACATAATTGTTTATATAATACTATCTCCATCTTAATTTTTTTATAAAAATTTTTTATTGGATAAATTTAAAAAGACATCAGAATAAATTCAATAATTACATATGCAACTTTATTTAGGATATTTTTGTCAAGTATGGATTACCACCGCTTGAGATTTTATTAAATATTAATTTTTTATAGTATTTATTTTATTTTCTTTCTCTAAAAAATAAGCCTAGAATCTATTAATTTTTTTACCATCTCTTTTTTCTCTTTTTCGTACCAAACATGATAATCTGATATGGAAATCATTTCTTCATATTAGATTATCTCTAATCAAACAGTCTTTAAGAGAAATTCTTTGTACATCGGAGGTGATGGAGAAAATTTGAGATGTAGCGCATCTCTTTGGGATGGGCCTTCTTTTATATTATATTTTTTTTCATATATTTTAAAGAGAAAATCTAGAAGTTAAACATGAATTGAATTTCTTCTATTAACAGAGTCCATTAGATCTATAACTAAAATAATAAAAAAAAATAAAATGCATGTTTAAGAGAGACCCTTTATAACCGTTTATATCCTCTTTCTTCCTCATTAAGTCTCTTTATCTATTATCCTCCTCATCAAACCACTTATACTATCCGTAAGGTCTTCCTCCTGAGTCTCTTTCTCTTCTTCCAAACCCTATGCACCATCTTGGTTATTTATAAGGTCTTCCTCGAGTTCTTTTCTCTTTTTTCAAATTTTTCTTCTTTCCTAAGATCTTTGTATTTCAAAATTAACAAAAATTATGTATCATTTTATCTAAAAATATATATTGAAACATTGGATGAATATTTTGTTAAATATACTATAAGAAAAAAAGACTTTTAGCGATGACCAATTGCCATCGCTAATGTTACTAGCGATAGGAGTAGCCGTCACTAATAGTGAGTTTACCATTACTAATGCTACTAGCGATGGACTCCCATCACTAAAAATTCAGTGAAAATAACTTCATCACTAATTATCATTATTAGCGATGGTAAATCCATCATCACTAATAAAGATAATTAACGATAAAATTTCATCGCTAATAATTTTATTTTTTTCTTAATTAAATTATTAAAAAACTATTAATAATGATAATTCTGTTGCTACTGCCGTCATTAATAGTTTTTTAATTTTTTTAATTAAAATTTAAAAAATTTATTAGCAATGATAGTTTGTGTCACTAATGTCGTCACTAATAGTTTTTATTTTTTAAAAAATTATAGTTAAATATTTTAAAACCTACTTTAATTAAAGTAACAAATAATAATATTTTTTAAAATTTTTTATAAATAAGATAACAATTATGTAACACAATCATAAATATAAAATTAATTATATTATATTAAAAATATAAATTAATAATTTTATATATAGATACTGCTTTACAAGTATCTAAATTACATATATATCAAAAAAAATCATATACGATCCTTCTTGTTGTTCTCCTCATCCTCCTTCTGCTGCGTACGTCCTCTCCAATAGCTGATGGATGAGAGCCGGATGTCCCAGCATTCTATAATGAAAAAAATAAAATATTATTAATTAGCTTCAATATAAAAGCATATATATCGATACGGAGATATATATTTCGATATACTACTTCGATTATCGAACAGATTATTTCTACACATTCTATTCGATGATACGGAGCTATATACATTTCCGACTCATTGTTTGGATGGTTAGATTGAATTTTTACCCCCTATATCTTTTTTCCAAACTTAGGTCTAAATATCTAAAGCTTCTAAATATAAAAATTTAAAATAAGTAAAAAAAATTATTAATAGACTTACCTACTGTGATGGCTGTGACAATGAGTCCAGCTGATTGCACAAATATGGATTCTAGAGAATCTCAATGACTGTGTCTCGGACGGTATTTCTGAAGCTCTGAGGTTGTTGGCTCCAAAATCTCTGTACGACCTCCTCCATATGTGTGTCAGCCCACGTCTGGATCATCAAACCCTGAGAGGAGTATCGAGCTGTTGGAGGATCGAAGCTATGATCGAATCCTATGACTTGGCTCCTACTCACCTCTCCGGTGGTCCTGAGCCATCCATCGAGATCAAGAAGGGGCTGAGAGGATGGATTCTCACAATGCCGCGATATAAGATATTCTGCGTAATTCGCTTGTACAGTTTAGAAATTCATTAGTATATATAAAAACTTAATAAATAATGTTTTAAGTTATTACCGTGATTTGTCGAGATTGAGGATCTAAGTAATCACCAATCCTCTTAGACTGGTGTGTGGCTTCCTATATTTGCAGCTATCCTGGTGCACAACCCAGCTGCCATGTCTATAATAAATAAATAATAAATTAAATCAATTAAAATATACATATGATCAATTCAATATGAAATTAATTTAAGTGTAGAATTTTTATCAATCTATCGGCCACAACATGTGTGCTAACGGAGCTGCCAATGTACTTGATTAGATGCTACTGGGTGGATCGATTTTTGCCATGACCTCTGTCACCTACCAAAGTACTCCTCAGTACTCCATTGGTCGCAGAGGGTCTCCCATATGTCTGTCCGTATCTAGTGATTTATGTAAGGCTTCTAGTCCGATAGTGACTCGAAACTGAAGTGCTCTATGATGGACTGTCGAAGGCTGTACAGCCCATCCCAGAATCTCCGTATGGCCACCTCCTCAAAGGTCCGATGGTCAACCTCCTCATTCTGAGAAGTCTCGAATCGATAGTACTCTTACAAGTAGAAGTAACTGTGTATTAATAAATAGAATACAAACCTACTACGAATTTAAAAATTAAAGATCTTTGACTTATCAAAAATATCTCCCAAGCTGCATCACGAGCCCTCGATGATCAATTGGAGAACTCGTTCACCGACCCTGGCATCAATCGTCAGATGCCGGTAACCACATGAGGCATCCCAAACTCTGTAAATATGCCGCAAAATTTAGTTTGAACAATAAATATTAGATTCTAAAATAGTTAAAATTTAAACATATTCAGTGAAGATATATAGTACTTATGTGCGGCTCTAAATATGGACGAGCTCTTTATTCTCCAATCGAGTCAGAGGTACCGCAAACCAAGCGGATCCTCTATCATGCTGCTAAATCTGAGAGCCAGATGCTACTCTATGTGAGTGTGGGATCATTGGTGACCTCACGTCATCCGAATAAGAAAGTATCAAGACATCATCAAGAATGTTATATTAGATAATAAAAAATAAAATAATATAAAAGAGAATATCTAAAGTATCAGAGTTTACTATATGATATATGTACCGTAGAATCATATGAATGGCTGTATGAGAGCTTTTTCTTCCAGAGTTCTCTCTTCGGCTGTGATGGTTCTAACTTCAAAAAAATATGATTTATAATCTATAAAAATAAAAATAAATAAATTTATAAATTGATTATATAATTATAGGTGTCAATAACTTAATGATCAGCAACTAAGTTAATACCACTCTTTAGGGATGGCAAAATTAACCCGACCCGATGGGTATACACCCTACCCGAACTCGGTCAAACCCGAAAAATAGGATTTGACTGGGTTTGGGTAAAACCCGAAAACTATAGTACGGGTATGGGTAGGGTATGGATAGTGCTATTTTCTACCCGAACCCGACCCGAACCTATGGATATGGGTAATATCCGAACCCATATCTGAATATATATATATATATATATATATATATATATATATATATATATATATATATATATATATATATATATACACATATCCGAATATATATATACATATACATATATACATATCCGAATATATATATACATATACATATATATTTACATATATAATATATATATATATATATACACACACACACATATACACACACATATATATGATCTCTCTCTCTTTCTCTCTCTCTCTCTATATATATATATAATTATATATATGTATGTATGTATATGTATGCATGCATATATGTATGTATGTATGTGTGTGTTAGAAGTGTGTATGTGCGTATGTATGTATGTATATATATATATAATTGGTAATTCTATTTTTGATTGATAATATGCATAAAATTATTTTACTTTTTTTTTTGGTATAGAATGGATGGGTATGGGGCGGGTATGGATTGGATATGGGGAAATGGGTTACCTACGGATATTCTCGAACCCGTTGGGTATGGGAATGGGTATCTCTTTTCTTACCCGATTGGGTATCGGATAGGATGGATATAAGGTATTAAATTTGGATTTGGGGATAGATAATATACTATCCGATCCAAATTCTATCCATTGCCATCCCTACCGCTCTTTAATGACTTTACGGTATCAATAGAGTATATCCACGTATTAGGTATCAGGTTTGAGATGGAGTTTTCTTGCGCCGGAACTCGCGTCTATCGTTCGGGTGAAGGCAGAATATGTCAATTTATTTATGTTCAGCGTGGTAGCATCGCACTCGAAGAAATAAACAAGCTACAGCCAGGACAGGATTGGACTCATTGGAGAAAGCTGTATGAAATAAACAATGGGTCCGAAGGCACTGCGGACGATGCATTATGAAACTGTGGGCCCCGTCGTGGTAGGTTTGTACATCGTGTCAAGAAAATTATATCATTGCTGGTCGCATTCAATCCTCGGGGGTCTTCTACCAAAAAAAAAAAAAAAAACCTTGGGATCCTCAAGATTAGATCGCACATCGCATTAGATGTCAAAGTACTTCGAATTTCTTCCTTCATCATCTGTACAGATCATTCTGAGGATATTACTTCATCCAACGGTGGATTCGCACGAAGGAATGTATATCCTTGTTTGGAGTGAAATATACAACCCTGTCCCTAATCATGTTAGAGAAGAAATATCAAACCATTGTAATATCCCTTTCGCGGGGATTTTTATTTTTTTATTTTTGCCCTTTTGTGGGGTACGATTCACGGGAGAGGTTGAAAGGTTTGGTTTTGCCGGTTGTCAACCAAATCATATTGTACAAATAAAAAAAGAAAAATGAAATTATTATTTAGTACAGCTGTTCGCCAGTCCGCGTCGATGGACTCGCTGGTCCTTGTATAAGAAAACGAGGTACAGACGCTCGGAAGGAAGCTTGCTCCCATGGCCACCCTCCCATCTGTTAACTCGATCCAACCAGACTCGAAACGAAAGCAAGAGGGAGAAGAACAAACTCCGAAACAGTCGGGAGAATTCGACGATCTCATCTCCACCCTCCCACTAGATGAAGGATTGGTTCCCATCCGCCTCCGCCAATACCAAGGCGTCTGGATCCCTGAATACTTCTTCGGGGGCATCATCGCCGTCCGGCAACGCTTCACGGCCCGTCCTGATGACCTCCTCCTCGTGAGCTACCCCAAGTCCGGAACCACCTGGCTAAAGGCCCTGGCCTTCGCCATCATGACTCGAACCCAACACCCTTTGGTTCACCACCCGCTCCTTAGCCTCAACCCCCATCAGTGCGTGGAGTACCTGGACAGACTCTTCTTTGACGGCAAACAGTCCAAGGTTCAAGCCCTGCCCTCTCCTCGGATTTTCAGCTTCCACACGACTTACTCTCTGCTATCGGACTCGATCAAGGGTTCCGGCTGCCGCATCATATACATCTGCCGAGACCCTAAGGATGTGATAGTTTCCCGGTGGCATTTCAACGCGAAGATTAGCTCAAAGACGTCCAAGGAGCCGACTCCCTTGATGAAGGCCTTCGAGATGTTCTGCGAGGGCGTTTGCCCGTTTGGGCTGATATGGGACCACGCTCTCGGGTACTGGAAGGAGAGCTTGAGAAGGCCCGACAAGGTGCTGTTCTTGAAGTACGAGGAGCTGATGGAAGAGCCGGTGGCAAAGGTGAAAAGAATGGCGGAGTTCATGGGATGTCCATTCTCGCCGGACGAAGAGAAGGAAGGGATGGTGGAGGAGGTCATAAGGTTGTGTAGCTTTGAGAAGCTCAGCAACCTAGAGATAAATACTACTGGTGTAATTAACTCCAAAGACCCGGCAGCTCCTCCAACATTTGCGTCTTTCTTTAGGAAAGGGAAGATGGGGGATTGGAAGAACCATCTGAGTCCGAAAATGGCGCAGAGGCTGGACGAAATCACCCAAGAGAAGCTAGAAGGATCCGGTCTAACCCTTGGAAGAACATGCTTGGAAGCTGCTGCGAAGGAGGAGAATCCAGTTCACCAAGTGTAGTAGCATGCTTTAATTTTCTGAGAAAGATCATGAATTAAATGTACCGTTCAGAGTGTGATTTACCTTATTCTATCCTTTTCTGAAGACCATGAAAAGATCCGCTCTGACCTCTGGGAGAACCTGCTTGGAAGATGCTGCAAAGGAAGAGAATCAGGTTCATCAAGTTTTACATGCTTTTGTGAGAAATATCATGAATTAAATGTGCCTCAAAGTGTGATTCACCTTCTTTTATCCTTTTATAAACAAACTGGGCGGAGGTATTCTTTCCTCCGCTTGCATCACAAAGAAAAAGAGTGTGATTTAACTCTCTTTATAAACTTTGTTGTCCCATCATGAGTTGCTTTTAAGTAATAAAAGTTTGTTCCAATGAGATATGTCCATCACATGGATAAGTCATCACAACTATAAACAACTCTGTAGCTTGAATCATTTCGAGGAGCAACTCTTTCAGACATCCATGTACACAAAGATAACCCTATATTAGGTAGTGAGAAAAAGTTATGGGGTTGATATATTATTTGGGTCCAAAATTTAATGATTTAAGCGTGCGGCTCAGCTTGAATTCCAACATGTGTGTGTATAGGTCTGCGCAAAAAAAAAAAAAAAAAATGTCACGCAGCTGATGGATCCTCGTTGTGCTGTATTGTCTATTCGATATATTTATCAAAAAATAGATAATACAGTAGATTGGATTGTGATTTTTATAATAATATATTTAGAGTATTGAATTTAAAGATCAGGAGTTATTTGTCCGTCAATTTTATATGATATTTTATATCTTGATTATTTGAGTTATTGCCGGTCTGTTTGTATTAAAAAAAATTAGAGAGGTTACATAGTCAAATTAATTTGGATGGGTTTAGCTGCAATCTGGGAGTGAAGGTTTAGTTTAATTTGCCAGCTTTTTATTGTATTTTTGGATTTCTGCTTGCACTCGCTTGCTATTGTAATGGAGGCCAGCGCATGCCGCCGTGCAGGGTTCTGCCCAAAGTGTTTCAATTTTTTTTTTGGTGAGAGGAAAGTCACCCAATTTATTGTCCTTGTGTATGAATGATTGCAGAGAATATGTCTTATCTTGACGCCAGCTGTCTTCACTATCGATCCAAGTGGTGTGGGTGCGGAGGTTGTTCGTGCGTTCCTTTTTCTTCTGATTTTCCTTTCTCGTTTTGACATTTGAAGGGGGCTTTTGTAACTCATCATCCTCTGCTTTTCTGAGAGACTCATTTATTGGAGGGAAGTGGGGGGCGACCACCGCTTTGGTATCTGGCTTTGGAATTATCCAAGGCCTGTTTGGTTGGGATACGTTAGGCAATGGGTAATCTGGTAATGTCTAAAAATTATTTATTTAAAAAAATAATTATAGAAAAAATTAATTTTTATTTATTGAGTTGGTGAGAATTTTTTTAAATAATAATATTAAAAAAATTATTATATTTGATTAGAGATAAATCTATATAAAAATTAATTAAATTTATAAATATATTTTTAAAAATAAAATAATTTTTTAATATTAGAATAGTATTGTCATCTTCAATTAATTTTTATGTAATGACTATAATCACATAGCCATTTACATAATACTATCTTTATCTTAATTTTTTTATAAAAATTTTTTATTGAACGAATTTGAAAGATATCAACATAAATTTAACAATTAAATATACAATTTTATTGAAGATATTTTTGTCAAATATAGATTACTGTAACTTTATCAAATATCAATCCCCATGATATTTATTTTACCTTTTTTCTCCAAAAAATAAGTATGGGATCCATCAATTTTTTTACTATTTCTTTCTTTTCTTTTTCATACCAAACATAGTAATCTGACATGAGAATTATTTTTTCATGCCAGATTATCTCCAATCAAACGATCTTTAAGAGAAATTCTTTGTATACCGGAAGTGGTGGAGAAAATTTGAGATGGAGCATATCTCCAGCTCCTCCTAGTCGCCAACTCGAAACAAAAATCACATGAGACGGACACTATAGGCTATTATATGGAGTGGGCCTTATTTTATAACATATTTTTTTATATATTTTAAAGAGAATATCTAGAAGTTAAATATAAATTGAATTTCTCTTATTAATAGAGTCCGTTAGTTCCATAACTGAAATAATAAAATAAAATAAAATACACACTTAAGAAAGACCCTTCATAACTGTCTATATCATCCTTCCTTATTAAGTCTCTCTATTATTGTCTTCCTCATCAAACCACTTATACTATTCATAAAGTTTTTCTCCTGAGTCTCTCACTACAATAAAACAGGATATTAGCGATAAAAAAAATTCATTGCTAATAATCGATTTTCGTTGCTAATAGTTATGAGCAATAAAATTTTTATCGCTAATATTTAGTCAAAAATAATACCATCATTGATAATTTTTTATGATGAAATTTTTTTTTCGTAAATAATCAATATTATCAATGAAAAATTTTCATCATTAAAAAATTATTTTTTCTAAAAATTATTTAAGATGAAAAATTTTAGTCGTAAAAAAAGATAATTTACAATGAAATTAATTATTTACGATGAATTTTATTCAGTGTTATTAATTTAATTAAAAATTTTTATAAAAATTAAATTTAAAAAAATATTAGCAATGCAAATTTTTTGTCATAAATATCATAATTTCTGACATAAATTTTTAATACAAATAAATATTAAATTAATAATGATGAAAATATTTTTATTGTTATTAATTTAAATAATTTTTTTTTATAAAATTAAATTTAAAAAAAATAGTGATATAAATTTTTCATCGTAAATATCATTATTTACAATGAAAATATTTTCATCGCTATTGATTTAATTAAAAATTTATATAAAAATTAAATTAAAAAATATTAGCAGTGTGAATTTTATGTCACAAATATTTCAATTTTCGACGTAAATTTTTATCTATAATAAATTTTTAATTATTTATGATGAAAATATTTTCATCATTATTAATTTAATATAAAATTTTAATATTTTTAAATTTATTAAAAAAATTTATTTATGATCAATTTTTTATTGCTAATATTTTTTTTGGTGACTAATATTTCATCAAAAATAATTCCATTGCTAATAATTTATAGATATTTTTTAAAAAATAATTTATGAATATATATATATTTAATTTATATTTATAATATTTTTTATAAATTAAAAATAAAAAATTAAAATAAAAAATTTATATAATAAACTCATAAATAAATTTTATCATTTTATTATATTAAATTAAAATTACAAGAGGTCTAAAATAAAAATAAAAAACTACATAAATAGGCCGTCAAGTGTCGGCATCTCTAGAAATAGAATGGACTAGAAAAGGAGAGCGCTCGGATGAGCTTGGACCGGCCTACTATTGCCTCATCAGCTGCATCATCTGCTCAATCTGTTCTATCCGCTCCATCATCTGGATCTGGAGCCGCTGGTACTCATCGACGCATGCAGTCAACTCATCTGCTTGCTGCTCAGTCTGTTTCTGCACCTCCGTCAATCGAGCATCGCAGACAGTATAGATGTTAGCCCTGAATGAACGTAAGGATGAGGGAACAGTGATCCCATGCCCTAGACTCCTAACATAATAGGGTCTCGTACCAAGCACTTCATCACAGATCTCATCATCTGTGGGTGCGGTCGAGCTCTCAGAGATAGACTGGAATCTGATGTCTATCATATGGTTCTGAAAATTAATATTATAGCTATTTTAATTTTATACTGAAAATCAAACTGTAAATGAAAAAAATAATTGAAAAAACTTATAAAGAGCTCCTTGGCTTCCCATCGTCCACTCTCTTGACTATTGCTGGTGGGTCTGCTGGTAGATATTAATCCTACCAAGAAGCTTGTTACTCTTAGCATCTCTTTGTAATTTGAGAATAATTAATTAAAATTTTTTTAAATAGCTAGAGAATTATATACTAATTAGAAATTACTTACCATCTGCTTCATATGACGAGCGAACGATCTTGAACCCCCATAATGCTGTATAGTCTGTCTAACCCAATTTGCAACATTCTGGGCACATCTTCTCTGTACAGTTAGCGATCAAATTAGTGGGTAACAAACTGAATTTAAGAATAAATGTTTCAATCATTAAACTCTAAAAAAAAAAGAAGTTTGGATGTGTAATCTGATATGTCGGATCCTCGTGATATCGGCATATAACAATCCAATCATCCATAGTGATGCTGTCATAGGGCCGCTGCCATGCTGCCTCCACCCCATGATCCTGCGTCACATGGTATCAATGCTGATGGATGTAATGACGATACTCCTTAAAACATAAAGATAAATGAGCATCCCTAGCTCGTCGCACGCAATTCTCCTCAAAATCAATAATATCAAATACACCCTACCAATAACAAATATTAGAAGAATATCATGCTAATTAAATATTCATAATATAATTTATTTTACTAGTAACTGGATGTAGGAAACCTCTCTCTGAGCAGGTACAACATGACGTCAATTGAAAAGCATCATGGGGGCATAGTTGCAGTATATGATGCTCAGCTCGGTCTGTCACGGCTCGCACCATCCCCTAATGGGTCTGGTGTAACCGGATGGTATTCCGATACGGAGATGCTGTCCCGGATGCTCGCGTCTCCAACGTTCTAAAGCGAGGTTCTTCAATGGATCTCACTCTCATCTCACTACTGGTGGAGACTAGCCTGAAACAATAATAAATAAATCATTAGTATGATAGCTATCCAAATAAAAAAAATTAAATTTTATTATATAAAAAATATAAAATATCACTCGGACCCATCTCACTCGGATCCACCTCACTGGGACTTGCTAGTGCAGGATC
Source organism: Elaeis guineensis (assembly GCF_000442705.2). NCBI lineage: Eukaryota > Viridiplantae > Streptophyta > Magnoliopsida > Arecales > Arecaceae > Elaeis > Elaeis guineensis. The sequence continues at coordinate 60,733,828 of NC_026007.2, forward strand.
CTTTGGCGACGAAGCTGGTGTGGTAGTGAAAATTGATGAAGGTGCCTCAGCCTCCGGGGTAGACTGTGAATGCGAACGTCATCGTCTGTCTTTTGGTACCATATCTGTAATTCTTGACATATAAATAAATATAATATTGAACAATAATAATAAAAAATAAATTATATTCTAATGAATAGAATTATATCATATATCATTATTACAAGAGAAGATTGAACAAAAAATATAGATCTACCCATCAATATCCGTATCTTCCTCGATGTGTAGATCCTCCTTCGAATCACAATAATCGACATATGTGTAAACCTAATCCTGAGGATCTGATGATTTTTTATTTTTTATAAAATATTTTTTATTTAAAAATAATAAATATTTTTTTAAAAAAATATTTTTTATCTAAAAATATTTTTTTAAAATATTTTTTCTCTTAAACGAGCTTCGGACTCGGCCTCCCATAGCCCCTGCTCCCACGACACCAGCACCGTCACACACCCCACGCCGCCCAGACTTGGCCCCCATGACCCCTGCTCCCGCGACGCCGCCATAATCACCCACCCCACACGAGCCACCCCCCGCGGTGCCGCCGCCCTCTCCAACCCCCCGCGATCCGGATTCCAACTTGGATCCTGATCATATCCTGATCTGGATCTCAATTCGAATCGGGATCTCGATCCGGATCCCGACCTCGATCCAATTCGGATCGTGATCTAGATTTAATTTTTATTAATCAAATAATAAAATATTTGATTAATATTTTATTTTTTTATTTTTTTATTTTTTTTTTCTTTTTTCCCCCTCCTTTCTTTATTCCCTTCCTCCCTCCCCACCGTCACCCACCCCTCCCCGACCGACCACCTCCCCGTCGTCACCCACCCCTCCCCGACTGACACCTTCCCCGACCGACCCACTCCACGGCATCATGGTGCCGCTGTGTCGCGGTCGAGCCCATTGCTGCCCCATTTCATCCCAGACCCCGTCTCTATCGGTCGACCCCATCCCCAGCCTCGGGGCACCGTCGGCTGCCCATGGCCACCTTTCCGCCTCTGTCTCGCCCTCCTGCCAGCCCCCGACCTCATCCTCGCCTCCGTTTCGCCCCCAGCCGCCCCCCGACCCCATCTTTGCCAGCCGACCCCCTTTCTGGCCCCGTGGCACCGTCGGCCGCCCATGGCCACCTCCCCACCCCCGTCTTGCCCTTGGCCGCCCTCCAAACCCATCCCTACCCCCATTTTGCCCCCGACTACCCCCCGACCCCGTCTCCACCGGCTGACCGCCTCCTCGGTCTTGTGGCGTCATCGGCTGCCCACGGTCCCCCCTCGCAACCCCCTCCGCCCTCGATGGCCCGATCAACACACAAAAAAAAAGGGTTGAAAGAACCTTACCTCCGACGGATGGCAACGGCGACGGTGGTGCGGCAACGGCATGGACGGCGACAGCGACGGTGGTGACAGGCTCGCCGACGGGAAGAGAGGAGAGAGAGCATGGAGAGGGAGAGGGGAGGGGGAGAGAGGAGAGGGGAGAGGGGAGAGCTCGGGGAGAGCAAGGAGAGGGAGAGGGAGAGGGAGAGGGAGAGAGGGGAGAGGGGAGAGGGGAGGGGGGAAGAGGATTTCGTGCGAAAGAATGTCAAGTTGACGTACATTGAATGCAGAATTATTAGTGATAAAATTTTTTATTGCTAATAATATTATTAACAATAAAAAATTATTCTCGTCACTACTAATTTTCATCAAAAAAAAATTCACTAAAAATATTTTTCATCAAAAAAAATATTTACGATGAAAAAAAAATTCATCGTAAATGACATTATTAGCAATGAAAATTTAATTTTCATCGTCAATAAATCCCATCAAAAAAAAAATTTTTTCACTAAAAAATTTTTTCACCCAAAAAAATTTATGGACGACGGAACAAAAAATTTCACCGTTAATAAATTTATTAGCAACAAAAATTCAAAATTCATTGCCAATAATTTTTGCCAAAAAAAATTTCCACTAAAAAATTTTTCATCTAAAAATTATTTATGATGAAAAAAAAATTTAGTCATTAATACGATTATTAGTAATGAAAATTTAGTTTTCATCGTCAATAATTTTCGTCAAAAAAAAAATTTCTCATTAAAAAAAATTTTTCTCTAAAAAAATTTCAAAAAAAAAATTATTGATGACAAAAACATAGAATTTTTTTGTTAATAAGCTTATTAGCAAAGTAAATTCAATATTCATCACCAATAATTAATTTCTCAACTAAAAAAAATTTTCAAAATTTAAAGACTATTTACGATAAAAATTTATTTTACATTGCTAATAATTAAATATCTTTCTAATAATAATTTCATAAAAAAATAATTTTAGATTTTTTTCATTAAGAAAATTTTCCATCTAAAAAATTTAACAACAAAAAATAACATTAAAAAAATATTTATGATGAAAAATAAAATTAATTTTCTTTAATATAAAAAATTTTTGGTCGAAAATATTTTTTAAAATAATTTCATCAAAAAAATTATTTTTTTATTAATCAAAAAAATTTATATAAATAGTTAATTTATGATTTTTTTTCAAAAAATTACGTACATAAAAAATATAATATATAAAAAGTTTAATTTACATCGCTAATAATTATTATAAGAATAGCTCTTCGATTTTCACAATAAAATGAAAACTATAGGAGATCGATAGCTTTGAGGTCTTCGATCTCCAAGGAGCTCATCTTATTTTTGGAGTCTTTGTTTCGGAAGTCAGAGTACGAAAATATCATAGAGTTGTGTGAGCATCAAAGATCTAGCAATTAATCAGAATCAAATAGACTTGCGGGTAGTGCAAGGTGTGTTATAAAGCACAAGTTCATATTTATGCTTTGCATTGCTAGGAAGATGAGTGCTTGTATTATTTATCTTTTTATGATTGAAACTTCTACAGAGATACATTTGAGCATCGATCGATGCGGGAAGCGATCGTGGAGGCTTTTTTCATGTAGCTTAAGATAATCACTCCATCAGAAAGATTTATTGATATCACTAGTAATAGTGACAGCGATGAATAGATAAATTTTACGTCATAAATAAATATATAGCTCATTTCATTCAAAAAGATCTATTCATTCTAATTTGCGAATATCACCAACTTTCATATGATTTTTTCATACAAAAAATTTGGTCTGAATCATAACTCACATTTGCTTCTTTACTATGTAAAAGGACAAAAGATATATGAAGCTACTACAAGAAATAAATGTACTTGCCTTACACAAAATCAAGAATTTAAATTTTATCATTTTTTTTAAAATTTTGATATTTTTACATATTGACTATGAAAATATTTTCATTGTAAATAAAGGTATTTACAATGAAAATAAAATTTTCAAAGTAAATAATGCTATTTACAATGAAAAATTTCATCACAAATAATAAATTTTGATTTTTTTTAAATTTTTAATTTTTTTAAATATTTATGATGAAAATATTTTTATTATGAATAATCAAGTATTTATGATAAAAATAAAAGTTTTATCATAAATAATTATTATTTATGATGGAATATTTTTATCATAAATAATCTATAATTTTTAAAAATTTTATTTTTTTTTCAAATATTGATGATGAAAATATCTTTATCGTAAACAATTAAGTATTTATAATAAAAATTATTTTTAGTTGTAAATACTCAATTATTTATGATGAAATATTTTTATCATAAATAACCTATAATTTTTAATTTTTTTTTAATTTTTATTTTTTTTAATATTGATGATGAAAATATTTTCATCATACATAATTGAGTATTTATGATGAAAATTATTTTTGATCAAAAATACTCAATTATTTATGATGAAATATTTTGATCATAAATAATTTATAATTTTTAAATTTTTTAAATTTTTTATTTTTTCAAAATATTGGTGATGAAAATATTTTCATCGTAAATAATTAAATATTTATGATAAAAATTATTTTTGATCATAAATATTTAATTAGTTATGACAAAATATTTTCATCATAAATAATCTATAATTTTTAAATTTTTTAAATTTCTTATTTTTTTCAAAATATTGACAATGAAAATATTTTCATCATAAATAATCGAGTATTTATGATAAAAATTATTTTTGATCATAAATATTTAATTATTTATGATGAAATATTTTCATCATAAATAACCTATAATTTTTAAATTTTTTAAATTTTTTATTTTTTTAAAATATTGATGATGAAAATATTTTCATTGTAAATAATTAAATATTTATGATAAAAATTATTTTTGGTCACAAATACTTAATTATTTATAATGAAATATTTTTATTATAAATAATTAATAATTATTAAATTTTTTAAATTTTTTATTTTTTTAAAATATTGATGATGAAAATATTTTTATAGTAAATAATCAAGTATTTACAATAAAAATTATTTTTAATCACAAATACTCAATTATTTATGATAGAATATTTTTGTTACAAATAATCTATAATTTTAAATTTTTTTATTTTCTTTAAAATATTGATGATAAAAATAATTTTATTATAAATAATCAAGTGTTTATGATAAAAAATATTTTTGATTGTAAATACTCTATTATTTATAATAAAATATTTTTATCATAAATAATCTATATTTTTTTGAATTTTTTATTTTTTTAAAATATTAATGATGGAAATATTTTTATCATAAATAATCGAGTATTTATGATGAAAATTATTTTTGATCATAAATACTTAATTATTTATAATAGAATATTTTTATCATAAATAAGCTATAATTTTTAAATTTTTTAAATTTCTTATTTTTTTTAAAATATTGATGATAAAAATAATTTTATCATAAAAAATTGTGTATTTATGATAAAAATTATTTTTGGTCATAAATACCTAATTATTTAAGATAAAATATTTTCATCATAAATAATATATAATTTTAAATTTTTTAAAATTTTTTTATTTTTTTGAAATATTGATGATGATAATATTTTCATCATAAATAATTGAGTATTTGTGATGAAAATTATTTTTGATCATAAATACTCAATTATTTATAATAAAATATTTTTATCATAAATAATCTATAATTTTTAAATTTTTTATTTTTTTTAAAATATTGATGATGAAAATATTTTCATCATAAATGATCGAGTATTTAGGATGAAAGGTATTTTTGATCATAAATATTTAATTATTTATGATGAAATATTTTTGTCATAAATAATTTATAATTTTTAAATTTTTTAAATTTTTTATTTTTTAAAGATATTGATGATGAAAATATTTTGATCATAAATAATCTGGTATTGATCATGAAAATTATGTTTGATCATAAGTACTCAATTATTTATAATAAAATATTTTCATCATAAATAATATATAATTTTTAAATTTTTTATTTTTTCAAATATTAACGATGAAATATTTTTATTGGAAATAAATTTATTATCGATGAAAAAATATTTTTTATAATAAATACTGAAATTATTTTTTATGAATATATTTTCATCATGAATATTTAAAAATTTAAAATTAAAATAAATAATATATTATTTATGATGAAAATATTTATCATAAGTAATTCATATTTATGATAAAAAAATTTTCATCACTGATAAAAAATTATTTGCAATGAAAAAATATCTTTATCATAAATATTTTATTATTTATGATGAATATAAATTTTTATCGTAAATACTGTTATTGGCAATAAAAATTATTTGTATCGCAAATAATTTTATCCTTAAAATATTCTTTTTTTGTAGTGTCTTTCTTCTCTTCCAAACCCTATGCACCATCTTTGCTATCTATAAGGTCTTCCTCGTGTCCCAATCTTCTTTTTCAAATTTTTCTTCTTTTCTAAGATTTTTATTTCTAAAAGTTTATAAAGTGTATCATTTTACCTAAAGATGTATATTGGAGTATTGGATGAATATTTTATTAGATGTACTATAAAAAAAAAATACTATTAGCGATGGCCAATTACCATCGCTAATAGTTAGTTCACCATCGCTAATGCTATTAGCAATGGACTCCATCGCTAAAATTCGATGAAAATAACCTCGTTGCTAATTATCATTATTAGCAACAGCAAATTTGTTAGATGTATGTCCTAGAAGCCAATATGACTGACACATTGTAATAAATCTAGGACATAATTTTATACTTAATATATTGATTTGATCAATAACAAGATAAGTTTATTTTTTATTCAAATATGATGTGTCTTTGAATCGTTCATGAAATTAACTTTCGATACATATTCTCAAAGAGTTGAGAATTAGAGACATGTATGGAATTTCTAAATACGCTCGATCATAGTACCATCTTGAGGACGATAATTGATCCGGATAGACTGACGCACAGATAGCTTTCTTCGAGATAGATGAGTCTTTGATCTATAATTTAGAGACATTGGATGACGAGTACGGATAGTTGTTAGAGAACTAGTACGGAGCGTGACCATACGAGAGATCACTTAGATTTTTATTCAATCGTCAGTAATTGTGTCGATGCTGTAGTTGTATAAATGATCCTTTGATCTGAGATAGTACGACTGCTCATAATGAGGCTGCTAAAATTTGACTGACACATAAATATGGGTCTCAATGATCCCTTGTAGTGGATGTTGACGATAGTTGATCCACTGTAGGAGTAAAGTGTGCATCAAGATGGGATCTATCGACCTTAATGGAGAGAAGTAGTCCTATGAAATTTGAGAAGTTAAATTTGAGAGTCTGTAGCCACAGCAGTGTGATTGATGGAAAAAATTTTTTATAGGAATCATAATTGAACTTGAGCTGATCGAATTTATCATATGACTGATGTTGAGGTTTGACGATTTATTCATAACCTGCCATATAGTCGGGAGTCAAGATAGAAGGACTAAATCACACGTTAACTACACCTTGATGTTCATTTTTGATTCTATTGGGTTGCTACTACATACTACTAGGTATCACTGGTAGATTGTGAGAGCTCACTAGGATTGTTCAGAATCGACAATCCTTAATGAGTTAGAGTGAAATTGTTTCAATTCATTGAAAAAAGTTTCAATGATACTTCGATAGAGATCATTGTATATCTCACTACTAGATAGAATTGAACTTATGAGATTACACAATAAAGGGATTAGATCTAGAATAAGCAATTAGACTTATGAAGTGTCAATTGGATTTAGAGAAATCCGATTGCGTTCAAGGTAACCTTGCTAGCACATGGTTGGACCCAATTTTCTCTTTATATTTAATTTTTTTTATTTGATAAGATAATTTAAACTTAATTATCTATTAATAACCTAAATAAATTAGATTCATTGGACTCCAATTATTGAGTGTCTAAGGTTTTGGATCAAATAAATTAAGGTTGCAAGTCCCTAATTAATTTTTTTGATAGTTAAGTTGGGGCGCCACCTTGATTTGATCAAATTGGATATGATCATGTTTTAGAGAGCATGTGAATCCCTATTGGGGCATCCCTTGGGTGCATTTTGGGGTATGATTTAGTGGGTGCAAGGGCTCCTAGAGTTGGTGCCTAATAGGTCTCCTAATGGAAGTTGAATAACTTAAATTATTAGGAAACCTAATACAAGTAGGACTTGTATTATGAGATTGTATAGGATTCAATCTTTATGTTTATTTAAAGGAGTCTCCCTTAAGGTCCCTAGGCATGACAACCAGTAGCCCACACGCCTTATAGGAGTGCCCCCATGCCCTTTCTTCTCCTCCCTTTTTCTTCTACCTTGGGCATCCAAACGCCCCACCTCTTGGGCGTCCCATCATCTTCCACGCCCAAGGCTGTTGGGCATCTTTTATTTGCTGATTTTCAATGCATGGTAGCAGCATAAACCAAGGAAAGAAAAGTAAGAAAAAAAGAAAAGAAAAAGATCAAGAAAATGATCAAAGAGTTGATCGCGATCTAGGCTTCGTTCAGATTCGCAGGTTGAATTTTCTTAGAGAAAAAAATTCAATCTTAAAAGGGCTATTCCAGGCTGATCTTAAGTGAATATCTATAGAGACCAGACACTTGCGTGGGTAAGAGAGAGCCTCTTCTCTTTTAGATCCATATTTGAAGATAGAAATTATGAAACAAGTAGGTGATTCGATCACATTAAATTTCAGCATATGTTCAATTTCAGCACATGAAGTAGATCCTTGTGGTTTATATTTTTATGCATGCATAATATAGATTAAAAATATTTTAATCTTCTATTTTACTATAGTATTTCAAAAAAAAAAATTGAAACATACATGCATGCCCCGACATACGAATTCCAACAGCGATATCAGAGCCACGGGTTTCATATGCATGAAATTGACATACATATTTTGAAAAGTATTTTAAAATCTGATTTTTTTTTGATACATGAAATGTATAGATAAATTTTTGAATCTAAAATTTAATTTTGGATTTGATTTTAAAATATATAGTTGATATGTGAAAGCATGTATAGATCTGAATTTTGATCTAGAACGGTTTCTTGTTCATATTCATGTGATATGTAGACGCATGCATAAATTTAAAATTTTATTTAATCTAATTTATGATTCATGTATGAGATATATGATTGCATGTTTAGGTCATAAAATTATTTTCAATATGATTCATGGTTAGTATATGAGATATATGATATCGTGTGTTGATCTGAATTTTATTTAGATTTGAATTTGACATGCATATATGAGATATATGTTTGTATGTTAAATCTAAAAATTTATTTCATGATTTAAAATTTAATTTTCATAAGAAGAATTTAGATCAAAATTTTAATTTTGAAATCTAAAATTTGTGTTTGTGTATAAAGATTTTGGTTATGAAAAAATCAAAAAAAATTAAGTCATATAGTAAGATTGCATCTAAGATTTATGATTTGAACTATATGGGTCTAATTCGATTAAGTAATTGATCAAATCGAGTCAAGTGTTGATTATGGTTAGACCAATTAAGTTATATGATCATACAATTATTGTTGGTCAAATCGATTGAATCTCATATGTAGAATCGATTAATCTAAGGACCTAATTTGGCTCGATGGTTTGAGCCTGATTCGCTTGAGTTAACCTATTGAGACTAATTGACCTATTGATGTCTAAGGTAAGTAATTGAGATATGGTTATTTAATTGGTTTCATTAGCTGACCTAGCCAATTTATTAATGTCTAAAGAAATCTACGGAGAGATCCCCACTGATCTCCACTTACCTGACTAATTTGGAAGATAGAGTCCTGAATAAGGTTACTTGGTGTTTTGGTTTAGCCCATGCCAATTAGATCAGTCATATGATGATTGATTAGATGAGATCTAAACCTAAATCTTTTCATAAATATTAAGTCCATTGATCTTCCATCGTTGTAGATATGCGGACGTGCTACTGGTATTGATTGTTCTTGGCTGGTTATAGTGGTTCAGTTGCACCGAAAATACGCAACCACTCTATTAGCAAAGAGTTACTCCAGGGTAAAGATGAAGTTGGACTTAATAACTGTTAGGTGAAGGACCCAATGACGACTTTACACTTGCTTGTGAATGGTGGGTCAGGCTTAACTAAAGAGTGTGGTCAATAACTGTTAGGTGAGCCCACATGACTTAGAGACCAAGTTGCTGCAACATACTTAGAGAAGCATCTGGATAAAATGTTGCCTATGTATCGGTGTGTATGTTACCAATAACTGTTAGATAAGGTGCATGGCATCGGTGGGACCGCAGCACCTACTAGGAATCTTTTTATCATGATAGAGTTTTTGTTTTCCACCTGGAGAGTGGAGAGATCCGAAAAATTAGTGAAAGTCATTGTTTGCATCTTAAAATCCTTAAAAGTAAATATAATTTTAAAGTATAAAAGTCTAACTTGAATCTCTACTCTCACAGTTAAACAATATCAGCCTCAAACCTTCTAGCCTGCATCCTTGAAACCAATTGTTTGATCAGAACTAATTATAAAGACTACCTCAAAAATCTCAAGATTATCCTAACCTCAAAAAAATTAGGTCATGTTCTCGATCAGAAACTTGTAATATTACCAAATCATCCTACTACTGAGCAAAGAGCTACTTTTGAAAAGTAGATGGATAAAGACAGTCGGGTCAAGTACTATGTGCTAGCATCTATATCAAATAAGTTGCAAAGCCAGCATGAATATATACCCACTGTTAAGGCTATAATCACTCATCTGCAAGAGCTGTATGGTGAGCAAAGCTGTACTGCGCGCTTCGAAGTGTCCAAGAGACTCTTCAATTTGAAGATACGCGAAGGACAGTCTATCCATGAGCACTGTATGACAGTGATCAATGACATTGAAGAGCTTGAGAAGCTCGAGCTTAAAATGCAAAAGAAATTACAGATGGATTTGATCCTTCAATCTCTTATGAGTTCATATAGTCAATTTATTGTAAATTTTCATATGAACAAACTCGATTGCACTATACCCGAACTGGTCAACATGTTGATCACTACGGAATAAACTTTGAAGAATTCAAGAGACATTGTTCTCGCTATGGAGCAGACTTCTTTCAAGAGAAAGTCTACTGAAAAGAAGAAGACTAAATCTGTTAAGAAGCAGAAGAAAGAGAGCAAGCCAAAGAAGGATGTTCCAAAGAAGGTTGAAGCAAAGAAAAAGTATTTTCACTGTGATGCTGAAGGCCACTGGAGACGAAACTGTCCACTTTACCTGGAGAGCCTGAAGACCAAAAAAGATGATAAATCTTCGGAAGGTATGCTCATAATTAAATCTAATCTAATGATTTCTTCTACTTCTAGTTAGATATTAGATTCTGGTTCGAATGCTCATATATGAACCTTAATGCAGGCTCTAATAGAAAGTAAGAGGTTAAGGAAAGATGACATGATCCTTCGAGTCGGCAATGAAGTAAAAATTACTGCAGAGGCTGTTGGCACTTATTCTCTTCGATTATCGTCTGATTTTAGATTAGATTTAAAAGACTGTTATTTTGTTTCTATAGCTAGTCGAAATTTGATTTTCGTGTCTATGCTAGCATAGAAAGATTTTAAAATTAATTTTAATAAATATTTTTATTCTATTTATTTATGAAATAAATTGATGGTACGAGATCTTTTAATTGACAGTCTATATCACTTGCATATTGATGCGAATGAAAAATTAAACGAGCAAATAGTGAGTGCCGTAGGTCAAAAGAGATCCAGAGATGAAATTAATTAGAAGTACTTGTGACATCATAGACTAGGCCATATTGGAGAGGACATGATAAATAAACTAAAAAAAGATGAGATCTTTGGCTCTTTTAATCCAGAGTCATATCCAGCTTGTGAATCTTGCCTTCGAAAAAAAATGGCCAAGTTATCCTTTGTAGGACATAGGGAAAGGACCGCTGAGTTACTTGCCCTGGTATATATCGATGAGTGTGAGCCATTTGATATGTAGATCAGGGGTGGTTATAGCTACTTCATTACATTTATCGATGATTTATCTTGGTATGGGTATATGTATCTGATGAAACACAAGTCTGAAGTCTTTGAAAGGTTCAAAAAATTCAGAAGTAAAGTAGAAAAATAAACTGATAAACCCATTAAGATTCTTCAATCTGATCGAGGAGGTGAATACATTAGTCAAAAATTTTTGAGATATCTTAAAGATAATGGCATGATCTCTCAATGACTTCTTCCGGAATACCTCAGCTCAATAGGATATCCAAAAGGAGGAATAGGATCCTATTGGATATGGTCAGGTCCATGATAAGCTTCACTGATCTACCCTTATATCTTTGGAGACATGCCTTATTAACCGCCATTCACCTATTGAATAGGATTTCATCAAAGTCGGTTCCTACCATACCGTATGAGATATGGTACGGTAAGAAGCTGAGTCTAGATTATTTTAAGACTTGGAGATGTCTGACCTATATCAAGAGACAAATGGCTGATAAACTAGAGGATAGATCTGTAATAGCTCATTTCATAGGGTATCCAAAAGAATCCATGGGATACTACTACTTTTCACAAGATCACAATGTGATTGTGACTCAAAATACCATATTTTTAGAAAAATAGTTATCCAGGATGGTGGCAGTGGCAGGTTAGTTGAGCTTGAAGAGAAAGTCACTGAAAAGCAAAGAACTATAGATCCTCCGGACCTCATTATTCATGAGACAGTAGTTGACGTTTCTCTACTACCTCATAGATTTAGCAGGATCTCCCGACCTCTTGAAAGGTACATGGGTATGCTTATGGAGAAAGTAAAAAAAATATTTCTTATGGAAGATAAGGGTCATGATGATGATCCTAATATCTTTGACGAGGCGATGTTTGACATCATTTTTGAAAAATAGTTAGATAGAATGAAATCAGAAATTGATTCGATGCACTCGAACTAAGTTTGGACCTTAGTGGATCCACCTGAGGGTATCATACCCATTGGGTGTAAGTGGATCTAAAAAAGAAAATAAGTACCGATGGTAAGGTAGAGATCTATAATGCTAGACTTGTGGCAAAAGGTTATAGTCAGTGCGAGGGCATTGACTATCAAGAAATCTTCTCATCCGTAGCCATGCTGAAAGCCATCTGCACTCTGCTTGCTGTTGCAACTTACTATGATTATGAAATCTGGCAGATAGATGTGAAAACTGCTTTTCTGAATGGATATCTTGAGGAAGATATCTATATGGAGTAGTCTTTGGTTTTCACATCTGGTGATGGTGATCACAGAGTTTGCAAGCTGCAAAAGTCTATATATGGATTAAAGCAAGCTTCTCGGAGTTAGAATCATCATTTTGATGATGCGATCAAATCATTTGATTTCATAAAAAATGAAGAGAAGCCTTACATGTACAAAAGGGTCATGGGAGAGCAATAACATTCATCGTATTGTACGTGGATGCTATTCTCCTCATTGAAAATGATATTCCTATACTGACCATGGTCAAAAGATGGTTATCCAAGGAATTCTCCATGAAAGACCTAAGGAAAGCATCCTATATTCTCAGAATAAAGATCTATAGCGATAGATCTAAAAGAATACTAGGCCTGTCACAAAAGCTGTACATAAAGAAGATGCTGAAGAGGTTCAGTATGAAAAACTCTAAAAAAAAAATTTTATCTCTTAGGCATGGTATTAATCTTTTCAAGATGATGTGTCCGACCACATCTGAGAAAGTTCAATGCATGAGTAGGATTTCTTATGCCTCAGCCATAGAAAGTCTCATGTATGCCATGCTGTGTACTCGACCTGATATTATCCTTGCTGTGAGTGCGACGAGCAGGTATTAGTCGAATCCATACGAGGAGCACTAGATAGCTGTGAAGAACATTCTTAAGTACTTAAGAAGGACTAAGGATTTGTTCTTGACCTTTGGAGGAGATTCTGAGTTGCGAGTCGATGGATATACTGATTTGACTTCATGTCTAATCCTGATGATAGAAAGTCTACGTCAGAATATGTATTCATTTGCAATGGTGGCACAGTCAGCTGGAAGAGTTTTAAGCAATCCATCATGTGGATTCGACCACAGAAGCTGAATATGTCGCTGCTTCGGATGCTGCAAAGGAAGGCTTCTAGTTCAAAAAATTCGTTACAAAACTTGAGGTTATGATATCGGATGGCATACCACTTTATTGTAATAACAATGGAACCATAGCACTTGCTAAGGAGTCAAGATCTCATCAGAAATCAAAACACATCGAGCAGTGGTATCATATCATATACGACTACCTTGAAAAGAAACATATCAAGATGTGAAGAGTAGACTCTGCGGACAACGCAGCAGATCTGCTGACCAAGCAATTAAACTAGTCAAAAATAGAAGTCCACCTTAAGAAGATAGGACTTAGATTAGTGGTCAATAGGCTTTAGTCTAAATAGGAGATTGTTAGATATATGCCGTAGAAGTCAATATGGCTGACACATTATAATAAATCTAGGACATAATTTTATACTTAATACATTGATTTGATCAATAAAAGGATATATTTATTTTTCATTCAAGTGTGATGTATTATTGAATCGTCTATGAAATCAACTTTCGATACATATTCTCAAAGAGTTGAGAATTAAAGATATATATTTAATTTCTAAATGCTTCTAATCATAGTATCATCATGAGGATGGTAATTGATCCAGATAGACCGACGTATAGATCACTTTCTTCGGGATAAATGAGTCTCTGGTCTACAGTGTAGAGACACTAAGCGACAAGTGTTAGTAGTTATTAGAGAACAACTAGTACTGAGCGTGACCATATGAGAGATCACTTGAATTTTTATTCGATCATCAGTGATTGTTTTGATGCTGCTGTTGTTGAATAGTCTTTTGATCTGAGATGGTATGACTGTTTGTAGTGAGACTGCTAAAATTTGACTGACACATAAACAAAGTGCTCAATGAGCCTTTGTAGTGGATGTTGGCGACAGTTGGTCCACTATAGGAGTAGGATGCGCATCAAGATGGGATTTATCAATCTTAATAGAGAGAAATAGTTCTATGAGATTTGAGAAGCTAAGTTCGAGAATCTGTAGCAACAGCAGTGTGATTGATGGAAAAGAGTTTCCATAGGAATCATAATTAAACTTGAGCTGATCAAATCTATCATATGACCGATATTGAGGTTTGACGATTTATCCATGACCTGTCATCTAATCGAAACTTAAGATAAAGAGACCGAATCACATGTTAACTACATCTTGAGGTTCATTTTCGGTTCTACTGAGTTGCCACTACATACTGCTAAGTGTCACTAGTAGATTGTGAAAGCTCATTAGGATTGTTCAGGATCGACAATCCTTGATGAGTTAGAGTAAAATTATTCCGACCTATTAAAAAAAATTTCAATGATATTTTAATAGAGATCATTGTATATCTCACTATCAGATAAAATTGAACTTATGGAGTCACACAACAAAGAGATTAGATCAGGAATAAGCAATTGGACTTATGAAGTATCAATTGGGTTTAGAGAAATCCGATTGGGTTCAAGGTAACCTTGCTAGTACATGGTTGAACCCAATTTTCTCTTTATATTTGATTTTTTTATTTGATAAGATAATTCAAACTTAATTACCTACTAATAACCTAAATAAATTAAATTCATTGGACTCTAATTGTTGGGTGTCTAAGGTTTTGGATCAAATGAATTAAGGATGCCAGTCCTTAATTAATTTTCTTGATAGTTAAGTTGGGGCGTCACCATGATTTGAACAAGTTGGATGTGACCATGCTTTAGATGGCATGTGAATCCTTATTAGGGCATCTTTTGGGTACATTTTGGGGTGTGATTTAGTGGGTGCAAAGACTCCAAGAGTTGGCATCTAATAGATTTCTTAATGGAAGTTGAATAACTTTAAGTTATTAGGAAACCTAATATAAGTAGGACTTGTATTATGAGATTGAATAGGATTCAACTTTATGTCTATTTAAAAGGGCCTCTCCTAAGGTCCCAAGACATCACAACCAGCAACCCACATGCCTTATAGGAGTGCCCCCACATCCTCTCTTCTCCTCTCTTTCTTTTCTCCCTTGGGCGTCCAAACGCCCCACCTCTTGGGCGTCCCAACATCTTCCACGCCTAAGGCTGTTGGGTATCTCTTGTTTACTGGTTTTCAGTGTACGGTAGAAGCATAAACCAAGGAAAGAAAAGTAAGAGAAGAAAAGAAGAAGAAGATCAAGAAAAGGATCAAAGAGTTGATCGCGATCCAAGCTTCGTTCAGATTCGCAGGCTGAATTTTCTTAGAAAAAAATTTTAATCTTAAGTGGACTGTTCCAGACTGATCCTGAGTGGATATCCATAGAGGTCGGATACTTGCATGACTAAAAGAGAGCCTCTTCTTTTTCAGATCCAAATTTGAAGAAAGAAATTACGAAATAGGTAGGTAATTTGATCACATGTTCAATTTCAGCATATAAAGTAGATCCTTGTGGTTTATATTTTTATGCATGCATGATATTGATTAAAAGTATTTTAATCTTCTATTCTGCTGCGGCATTTAATTTAAAAAAAAAAATTGAAACACACATGCATGCTCTGACATACAAATTCCAACAAAATCCGTCATCACTAATAAAGATAATTAATGATAAACTTCCATCACTAATAATTTTAATTTTTTTTCTTAATTAAACTGTTAAAAAAATATTACTGACGGCAGTTCCATCACTACTGTCATCAGTAATAATTTTTTAAATTTTTTAATTAAAATTTAAAAAATTATTAGTGATGGCAATTTACGTCGCTAATAGTTTTTATTTTTTTAAAAAATTATAATTAAATATTTTAAAATCTACTTTAATCATAATAATAAGTAATAATATTTTTTAAAATCTGTTATAAATAAAATAATAATTATGTAACATGATCATAAATATAAAATTAATTATATTATATTAAAAATATAAATTATATAATTTTACATACAGATACTGCTTTATAAGTATCAAAATTACACACATATTAAAAAAATCATGTACGATCCTCCTCGTTGTCCTTCTCATTCTCCTTCTGCTCCTGTATGTTCTCTCGAGTAGTTAGTGGATAAGAGCCGAATGTCCCAGCATTCTGTAATAAAAAAAATAAAATATTATTAATAAATTTTGATATAAAAGTATATATATCGATATAGAGATGTATATTTTGATATACTACTCTGAATCTTGAACATATTATTTCTATATATTTTATTCATTGATACGGAGCTATAGATACCTCCGACCCATTGTTTGAATGGTTAGATTAAATTTTTAACCTCTAAATCTTCTTTTCGGACATAAATCTAAATATGTAAAGCTTCTAAATATAAAAATTTAAAATAAATAAAAAAATTATTAATAAACTTACCTGCTATGATGGCCGCGACAACGAGCCCAGCTGATTACGCAAATATAGATTTCGAAGAATCTCAATGACCATATCGCGGATAATGTTTCTGAAGCTCTGAAGTTGTTGGCTCCAAAGTCTATGCACGACCTCCTCCACATGTGCGTTAGCCTATGTTTGAATCATCGAGCCTGAGAGGAGTATCAAACTGTAGGAGGACCAAAGCTATGGTCAAATCCTATAACTCGGCTCCTGCTCCCCCTCTGATGGTCCTGAGCCATCCATTGAGGTTAAGGAGGGGCTGAGAGGATGGATCTTCATCGTGCCGCAATACGAGATATTCCGCGTAATCCACTTGCATAGTTTAGAAATTCATTAGTCCATATATATCAGTATATATAAAAACTTAATAAATAATATTTTAAGTAACAGATCTGTCGAGATCGAGGATCTAAGTAATCATCAGTCCTCCTATAATGATGTGTGGCCTCTCATATCTGCAACTGTCCTGATGCACGATCCAGCTGCCGTGTCTATAATAAATAAATAATAAAATTAAATCAATTAAATATACATATGATCAGTTCCATATGAAATTAATTTAAGTATAGAATTTTTATCAATGTATCGACCACAATATGTGTGCTAACGGAGTCGCCAATGTGCTTGATCAGATGCTACTGGATTGATTGATTTTTGCCGTGCCCTCTGTCGCTTACCAGAATACTTCTCAGTACTCCACTGGTTGCAGAGGACCTCTTATATGTCCATCTGTATCCAGTGATCTGTGTAAGGCTTTCAGTCCGATGGTGACTCAAAATTGGAGTGCTCTATGATGGACTACCAAAGACTGTATAGCTCATCTCGGAACCTCCATATGACCACCTCCTTAAAAGTCCGACGACCAACCTTCTCCTTCTGAAGAGTCTCGAATCGATAGTACCCCTGCAAGTAGAAGTAACTATGTATTAATAAATAGATTACAAACATACCACGAATCTAATATATATAATATAAAATGAAGATCTCTCCACAGAGAAGCCCCCCGTACGATATGTCTAGTATTAAAAAAATAAAAAAAATTAAAAAATTTAAAAAAATATATCTGGAGCTGGTTGAGGAGGAAGACTTCCGATGAACAGGAGTCTTCTTTGTTTCTGGCTGTCTGCTCCAAAACCCCAACCCGTTGAACAGGAGTCTTCTTTATTTCCGGCTCTATAAAACGCTCTGCTCCAAAACCCCATCCCATTGCTCTCCCGTTGCTCTGCTCCAAAACCCCATAGAACCTGTTGATTCCTCACCAAACTTAGGTAATAAACTCCTCCTTCTCTTCTTTCTTCCTCTATTTTTTTTTTCTTTTTTTCTCTGTTCTTCTCACCCGCACTAAAAAAAAGATATCACCGAGATGGCTTCGGGGAGGGAGAGGGAACGCTTACACCGATCTCTTTCCTTTCGAAAACCTAGCTCGAATGGCTGCCCTCCTCTCCTCCCACTACCACCTCTCCACCGCTTCCCCGAGATCCTCGGTCTCGGCCAAGCGGAGCTGCTTCAATGGGCACCGAAGACCCCTCTGGTATAATTGAGCCATGGCTGGGGGTGGTCAATTACACGTGGCCCGATATTCTCCCGGACACTCCACCCGAGAGGATAGCAGAGTATGTTCTCGCCTGCCTCATGGCTATAGATGTGTGTGTGCGCACGCGCATGTTAGAGAGAAAGAGAAAGAGAGAGAGAGGTGGTGAGATATTTCTCTCTGGTATTCTCTGGGGAAGAAGAAAAGAGATTTGGTATAAAGAAATGGTGAGAAGTTTTTATACACGACAGAGAGGTGGGGTGGGAAGAAGGGTGGGGTCAGTGGTTGCTGGCCAGCCGTAGACGGGCCGGCATGCAGGTACAAAAAATATAAAGAGAAATATAAATGTTTAGCTATTTGCAATTAAAACATATACACAGGACAACAAATCGCGGGGGCGGGGGCGGGGGGGGGGGGGGAGGGGTGGGGCTTGGCTCCTCGCTTTGAAATGAAGGATGGAAGGAGTGACAAAGTAATCGAGAAAGAGTCATATGATTGGGTCAGGGAACCACCTAACATCAGTCGAGACAATATAGAAATCGTTGCATGCTACTCTTTCCGCCTGCAGGTTGAACAAGCTTAGGTGTAACAACTCAGGACTCTACGGAAAAAAAAAAACTACTTAAAAGATGTTATTTAGATTTTTTTTCACCCTATGTATATCTAAGAACTATCCAATACATAATTGGTCAGGTGAAAATAAACAAACATTCATATGAGAATAACATAAATATATTAATGAAATGAAAAAGTAAATATTAAATAGGTGTACCCTACCATCTAATGTCTTGCCCCATGTTTCTTTCATCATCTATAAGAAAATTTTCTCTTTCTATTTGTTGCGGCCAATCCCCTCGTCGCCTGGTCGCCGGGAACGAGCGCCTGTAAAAGAAAATCCACGCTGACCGGAGGCAGCTCCGGCGGGGACCCTCTGACGGTCAAGTCAGAGAGGAGACTAGGCAACAGTGAGAAGAAAGCAAAGAACTCAACGAGAAGGAGAGGGGGCGAGCCTGTGAATTTCGAAGGGCCTGTAGCACTGTAGCCTTCTCCAATATATATAGTGGAGCGTAGTATGGCGCCGTCATTAATGGCGCAGACAATTGAGGAATTGTCAACTCACTGTAGACTGTCAGAGTCACCGTGAAAGTATCACGTCGCCATGGGGCTGTCAAATCACTAGGGTTGACAATGCCCTAGGCGGCAGTGCCGCATGCTGCTGTCAGGGCTGACAGTCTCTGGCAGCAGTACGGTGATCGGAGGAGTCAGCCGACCTTAGGTCGGTGGCCAGCTGAGTGGCGTCGGATGGAGATTCGGACCCCTCCGACGGTCAGTCGGACATGTTGCGAGAGTCGGCCATCGGACTCCCTGGTGCAGTCGGTCGGGAGAGCGGAAAAGGTCTGTCCGACCGACATATCCTCAGTCAGCAGAGAGCCGTTAATCGGTCGGTAATATCGTCCGACGATCGGTCGGTCGATCGGTCGGTCAGCCGGTCGGTCGGTCGGGTATGCCCGATTATAAGTCGGCGTGAGCGAGGTCGGTCGGTATTCCCCAACAGTTGCCCCCCTCCACTCCTGAGTCGGACGATGCGCTGGCCAATGCTTTCGTTTGGGCAGCAATGACGGGCGAAAAGGAGTGGATTTACTGTGTGCCAAGTTCTGACCGTACCATGGGTCGATATGATGTCAGGCGTCTCATGAATGCCGAGCGATTCGCTGGCGTCAGGTGTCATGTCGGTGTCAGGTGTCATGTCGATGTCAGGTATCCCGTCCCGTCGGTGTCAAGTGTCATGTCGGCGTCGGACGTTCTGCAGGTGTCGGATGTCCCGTCGGTGTCAGACGTCCTGTCAGTGTCAGACGTCTCGTCCCATCGGGAGGGGAACCGCCGTTTCCGCCATCCCTTCGGGGACACGAAACGTCGCAGCCTTTATGCCACGTGGCGCGCGGCCATTGGGATGGGTTCGTTGGAGCGGATGAAGGTGATGTGGCTCGATCTGAAGGTAGGTGCGTCGAACCGTCGGGCCGATGGGCAGCCCGGATGACGCCACGTGGCAAGATCTGGGGAGTCCTCGTTGGTCGTGCCTTCATCTCGACCATCGGGGGGCGCTATATATACAGGGTTGCCCCTATTCAGTTTTTTACCCTCCTCATTTCACTGTCGAGACTCTGCGCGCGTAAGTCCTCATTCCAGGTACTCTCCTCCGCTTCCGTTCTTCTTAGTAGTTCCTTCTCCTTCTTTCGAGGGCCATCATCATCTTCACCATCTCCTTCCTCTTTATTCCCTACCGTTTGTTTCAGTCCATGGCCAGAACGTCTCCACGAGGTGGTCGGTCGGGAGAGCCGACTGACGATACTCGATCGACCCCGGAGGTGGAGATTTCTTCACTTTCGGGGCCGAACGTCGATCGGCTTCGGAAGCAATACCGCATCCCGGGGCAGTTTCGGCTGTTCGTCCCTGGTGCCGACAGTCGGATTAACAGCCCGTCTGAGGGCCAGGTGGCCTTCTACTTGGAGGAGCTCCGGGCCAGCCTTCATTTTTCGGTTTCGAAGTTCGTCCGAAACATCCTTGACTATTACGGGCTGTGCCCGGCACAACTCACGCCGAACTCAGTTCGGCTGATAGTCAGCTTCGCGCTTCTGTGTCGGCTTTTGCCGATCGATCCTCGGATCTCCCTCTTCCGAGCTTTCTTCGTCCTCCGACCCCACCCTAAAGCCCGAGGGTGGTGGTACTTCGTTCCTCGGAAGGGGCTCTCCTTCATTACTGGTCTTCCGTCGTCCATTCACAGATGGAAGAACCAGTTCTTCTTTGCATCATCTTCCACTCCTTGGGGTTCCCTGTCCGTTGGGGGAATCCCCAAACTGAGCCGAACGAGAACAGTCGGGTGGAGGTCGAAGATCGGGAGGACTTCCACCGACTGAAGGACATCTCAGTGCCGAAGCAGAGTGAGCTCGTCACCGAGCAGGCCCTGTATGACGCCGGCCTTAGCCCGGTCCCCCGCCTAGGTCGGTTTTTCGTTCTCCTGGCCCTTTTTCTTCTTTTTGTTCCTTCTTTACGGTACTGACCATCTGTCGTCCTTTTGCAGATATGCCGCCGAGATCACGACTGACGGCAGCCGACGTATGTCAGTACGCCGTTCGAAAGAGGCCGGTGCAAGGGGCCGGACCGTCGCGGCCTCCCAAGAGGCCCCATGCAGCTCCGCCGAGCAAACCTACCGGGTCAGGGGCGGAGCCCATCATTGCACTGTCGGCGCCGACAGTGCTTGTCGAAGTCCCGTCTGACGGATCATCGGGCGAGGGTGCCGCTTCGCCCGAAAGAAGGGCTGCTGAGTCCATAGATGGTGCGCCGGCCGCCCAGCAGGCGGAGGAAGATCGGGAGGAGGCTCACGAACCCAAGCAACCAGCACCTGCTGCCGCCGCACCGTCGGTTTAGACTCGGTCGGGCTCAAGCCTGCTGTCGATTTCCGACGTCAGGGCCTGGGCGTCCGACCGAGGGAAGGCCCCGATGGCGTCGGGCGACGAAGGACGGTCGGCTGGCGGAGGATCGACCGACTTCCCGCTCCCCGAAGGTGCGTCAGGCCTGGCCAACCATGACTTGGCCAGAAGACTGTGCCAGGCGCTCCTCCTTCCTACCGACATCGACGCGATGAAGAACCAGCATGTCTCCGACATGCTGTCTTCATTTTATTCGATGATGATCCGGGTGAGTTTCTCCTTTCTTTGCCTTTAAGGCAGTTCCCATAAGTTTGGTTCCTTAACGGTTGGTTTTGTTTTGTGCAGCTGGTCTTCAATATATCCGAGCTAGAGGTCGGATACCGAAAGTTCGGCGACATGCGCGCGGCTTGGAGGGACAAGGTCGCGGCCGTTGAAGCCGACAAGGCCGTCCTAGTCGACCAGCTGCAATAGTCGATCGAACTGGAGGGCCGACTTGAGAGGGAGGTCTCCCGACTTACAGAGGAGGTCTCCCGACTCAAGGGAGCTTTGGCGACGTCGGAGTCAGAGCTGCAGTCGGCCAGGGACGACGCAAAGAAGAAGTCCCGGACCGTCCGTCGGCTTCGGTACGAGCGAGACAACTTCGCCAAGGAGCTGGAGGCCGACCGCGAGCAGCTCCGAGCAAGCCTCGAAAATCTTGCCAAGGCCGAAGAAGGCTTGTCCATCGCCCAGACCGACGCAGACATTGCGAAGGCCGAAGCAGAGTCGACGAAGGAGGCCATGGGTCGGGCCGTCGAAGACTTCCGTGACTCGAAAGAGTACCGAGAAGAGCTTCTGGAGAGCGGCTTCCTTTCGTATCGGGTCGGGTATGAAGATGCTCGGGAAGCCGTTCGAAGCCTGTACCCGGAGCTTGATCTCAGCAGCATAGTTCTGTCGGAATCGGAGGCCCCAACTGCGGAGGAGACGGCCGAACCAGTGTCGGAAGGCCTTTCCACCAGGGCAGAAGCCGAAGAAGATGTAGAGCAGGCTACTGAAGATCAGGCGGCCCCGACTGCCGAAGCCAGAGTGGATTCGCCGACCGTCCCCCGTCGCTATCCAATGGAGGAGGCCGACTCCGATGATTAGTCGATTTTTGTTTTTCTTTTTTTGCTTTTGCTCCGGCTTGTATTCGGGCTTCGGCCCAACTTTGTAAAGCCTATTTAGATCTTCAATGAATATCAAAGTCTTGGACTTAAACTTTTTTCCTCTGCTTGTCTTTCTCTTTTGATGTGTCGTGGAATGCGTCCGAACACGTAAGTCGCTAACCCATATAGATCAGTTAGGACGTTCGGCAATTCGTACCGTCACGAAGGTAGAATAAGTTCCGACTTTGAATCGGCCTTTCGATGGTCGAGGCCTAAGTCGGGCGTCCTTCGCCCGGTTGTGAGTCGGGCGCGTTCGTTGAGTCGAAAGCCGACCGACCGTTGGATAAAGTTTGGCAGTCGGATCCCTTCCGGTGCGTTCAGTCGGATGTTGTTCGACGCGTTTAGTCAGGGAAACGATGATAAGTCGGATCCCGATACCCTTGTGTCGGGTATTTACACTGCGCCTCATGATATACGGTGGTAAGCCGAATATCTTTCGGTCGGCCGTAGCTCGGTCGGTGAGTCATGAATGCGACTGTGGTCGCATCGTGTGATAGACGGTGGCAAGCCGAATATCCTTCGACCGACCGTAGCTCGATCGGTAAGTCGCGACGGCGGTCGCGTAAGCCTTTTCGCCTTTCTTTGGTCGGGGCTCAATCGGTAAGTTAGCCGATAGTCTGGCCCGAAAGTTCGACCGTAGAAGGAGTGTCAACTCCCGTCGCCGTGGATGGTTCGGCCCTTGTGAGCGCCCGATACGTCGTCGGCGGTTGGGCCGTCGGTTTCACGCAGACACCAAGTCCGAGTCGGGACGTCGGGACTCGACCTTCTTGGTGAGCGCCGATCGTCAGTCGAAGAGTTAAAACTCTAAAATTTGAAATTGGATTTGTATTCTGAATGAACAAATACAAAGTTCATTGGTGATGCAACTTCAGGTTGTCGGCATTTCAGGTCCGGAGAATGGGTTTCCCTTCCAGAGTCTCCAATCGGTAAGCCCTCGGCCCATAGGTGTCTGCTACCATGTAGGGCCCTTCCCAGTTCGGAGCCAGCTTCCCTTGGTCCAGGGGCTTCGAGACTTCTGCCTTTCTCAGGACTAAGTCCCCAGGCCTGAAAAGCTTTGGTCTGACCTTGGCGTTGTAATATCGGGCTACCTTCTGTCGGTATGAAGCCATACGAAGTTGGGCCTCGTTCCGCAGTTCGGAGAGGAGGTCTAG
Organism: Elaeis guineensis; assembly: GCF_000442705.2. Lineage (NCBI taxonomy): Eukaryota > Viridiplantae > Streptophyta > Magnoliopsida > Arecales > Arecaceae > Elaeis > Elaeis guineensis. The sequence continues at coordinate 60,757,905 of NC_026007.2, forward strand.
GTCGGTCCTCCGGCAATCAGAGTTGTCCGGCTCTTGATACCGCTCGACCCTGGTAGACGGCAGCCCAATCTCAAGTGGAATCATCGCCTCCGTCCCATAGGGCAAACTGAAAGGCGACTCTCTGGTCGGAATGCGGGGGTCGTTCGGTAAGCCCACAGAACGAAGCCCAGCTCGTCGACCCAGAGGCCTTTGGCTTCATTCAGTCGGGTTTTGAGCCCGTGTAGTATGGTCCGGTGGTCACCTCGACTTCGCCATTGGACTGTGGGTGCCCGACTGAAGTCAGTCGGTGCGTGATGTGAAACCTGACGCAGAAGTCTCTGAAGTCTCGGTTGTCGAATTATCGCCCATTATCGGTGACAATGGTATGCGGCAGTCCGAACCTAAAGATGATGGATTTTTGGACGAAGTCCTCCATCTTCCGCTCGATAATCTGCGCCAGGGGCTCGGCCTCCACCCACTTGGTGAAGTAGTCGATGGCGACGACTATGAACTTTCTTTGGCCCGATGCTGGAGGGAAAGGACCGCAATGTCGACCCCCCACTGACGAAGGGCCATGGAGCGACAATAGGAGCAATTTGGCTGGCCGGTCGGTGTTGTACGTTGGCGTACTTCTGGCATGGTTTGCACTTTCGACCAACTCAGCCGCGTCCTTCCTCATGGTGGGCCAGTAGTAGCCTGTCGCAGACTTTGTAGGCTAGGGATTTGCCCCCCAAGTGACTCCCGTAGATTCCTTTGTGCACTCTCGGAGAGCATAATCTGCGTCAATCGGTCCCAAGCACCTGAGCAAGGGAAGGGAGAACGACCTTTTGTAGAGTCGGCCATCCATGATCACATATTGGGAGGCCGACCATCGGAGCCGCCTGGCCTCCGTGGGATCTTCAGGGCTGATCCCGTCGTCAGGAACCGAACAATCGGATCCATCCAGCTTGGTTCAGCTGTCAGTTGTAGCACCTCTTCGACCTGGTCGATACTCGCTGCTCGAGGTTCTCCACGAACGTCCGGCCCAAAGAGTCGAAAGCCGAGGTCGCCAGTCTGGAGAGTGCGTCGGCCCGGGCGTTCTCCGACCTAGGGATGTGGAAAATTTCAAAATACCGAGGCGCGTTACGAGATCCTTCACTTTCTGGAGATATTTGCCATGGCTGGATCTCGCGCCTCGAATTCACCTTTGACCTGCCCCACGATCAGCTGAGAATCGGAGAATGCCCGGAGGCTGTCGATCCCAAGTTTTGCCATCCTCAAGCCGGCGAGGAGCGCTTCATACTCGGCTTGGTTATTGGAGGCTTTGAAGTCGAATCGGAGGGCGTACTCGGTGACTACCCCATCCGAGTTGGTGAGCAGGAACCCAGCCCCGCTCCCTTGAGCGTTTGAAGCTCCGTCGATGTGCAGTACCCAGGTGGAGACCGGGTCAGGCTCGGAGAGCGTCTCGTCCGGGTCCATCTTCCGACCCTTGGTCGGCCGTCGGGCATTCGGCGATGAAGTCGGCCAGGACCTGGGCCTTTAAGGCAGGTCGGGTCGGTACTGTATGTCGAACTCGCTGAGCTTCATCGCCCACTTCGCCAGTCGTCCCGATGTCGGTCGTGCGCAATATCGCCCTCAGGGGCTGGTTGGTGAGAACCACAATGGCATGCGCCTGGAAGTATGGGCGGAGTCGCTGTGCGGAGACGGTCAGGGCGAAAATCATCTTTTCCGTCTCGAATATCGAGCTTCAGCCGCGGAGCACTTTGCTGGTATAGTAGATAGGCTGATGGGTTCGGCTCTCATTTTCTCGGACGAGCACCGAACTGACCGCCTCAGGGGAGGTGGCCAAATAGAGATACAAGTCTCCCGACCTCCGGCTTCACAAGCAGCGAAGCCAAGTACCTCTTCAGATCCTCGAAGGCCCGTTGGCACTCATCCGACCAAGAGAAGCCCTTCGCCTGCCTCAGAGTTTTGAAGAAAGGGAGCACCTTTCAGCCGATCGAGAGATGAACCGCTGAGAGATGATTTTTTCGTTCAGTACTGGACCTCCTTCTTGGTG